>NW_026934890.1:0-6122 GCF_032062105.1 Saccostrea cuccullata
CCATTTCTTTGTTATGCACTTGAATCAAATGTCTAGAAATTCTACTATATGGTTTCTCGCAATAATAACAAATATTTTTTTTCCCACTACGCCCCTTTGTTGTTTTTCTTGTCATTTGAAGTACAATATTGTTGTTAGCACCAATATTGGGAATGACAACTTCATTTTCATCCTCGTCATCATCATCATCTTCACTTGTCCCAGGTATCCAGTCTTCTGCACTGTCCTGTTTGTTCTTTCCATGCAATCCAGCACAAATAACATCTTGAACTTCAGTATCTGTTATCTCATTATCTTTGTTGTTCTTTCCATCATCATCATCATCATCATCCTCATCATCCTCATCATCACTTTTTCCAGGAATCCAGTCTGGATCTTCTACATTTTCCTCGCTGTCATCATTAGCATCGACATCAACCTCTTTATAACACTGTATTTCATCACCATCCTCTCCAGTATCACCATCATCTTTCCCCGGAATCCAGTCAATGTCTTCTTCAATTTTCGGTGTGTCTTCATTAGCCTCTTCACCATAATAATTTGCAGCTATAAAATTCAACACATACATTTAGAATTAAAATTTTATTTTCCTGCTTTAATATCTCAAGAGATTAACTGTCTCAACATTTAAACTGCATCATCATAATTTCAGAAGTCAATTTACACTTATCTTACTGTTAGACAGATAATGAAAATACTGTAGCTTTTTTTAAATCTATTTTAATATTTAGAACTTATGATTACTAAATCAACATTTTTAATGTTGTTTTGTACATTTTAATAGTCATTCTCATCTGGATAATTCATACTCATAATACTGTACACAAGTATGTATGTAGATAGGTAGATGTAATTCCCTGGTACCCGTATATCACAAGAAATCCAAAATAAAAAGATAAATTTGTGTTTCTCTGACAATTCAACTTGACATTTTTTTAAAAAAATTAAATGGTTTTATCAAAAATGACATTATGCTAGCTACACATACATACAAATACAGGCTAAAATAACATATTTTCACTAAGCAATGATATGAATATGCTGTGTTCAACATCATAGCTTTTGCTACTTAAATGCCATTGAGGTGAACTTATATAAAACATACCTAAATAGTCTGATGGTGAATTAAGCTTCTGCTCAGCTATACAATCCATCAGCCATGACAATGTTGCCGTTGAAATACCATAGATTTGTTTAATACCTGAATTTAAAAGTAATGTTTATGAACTATAGACACAGATCTGTAATAGAATGATTGAAAAGGAAAATCCTAGCTGTAATAAATCTAACTAAACATTTCACAATGTGTACTACTTACAGCAGAAGTACTTATTATCTTTCTCAGAAACATCTGCCATTGTTTCCCCCAATGTTAATGTGATTGCATTTGTCAAATTTGGGCTTAATGAACCTAATAATTGTCCTCCACTACAGATTATAAGATCCTCAACTTCCTCTGTAAAAGAAAAATAGATGCATAAATGTTGTGAAGTAAATTTGTACATCTTAAGGTGCCTCTATCAGTCCAGTCCAATACGAAAATTCGTAATATTACAAGTTTTCGTAATATAAAACTTATATTACGATTTTTCGTAATGTAGTTAAATTACAATACGCGTAATATAGCAGATTGTAAGAAACTATATTACGAGTTTCGTAATCCAAGACAAATTCAAGCATTGCAAGAAATTGAGTGGTGGGTAGCAAAGTATGTAGTGGGAAACAGGTTTACTAACCCCTGGATATCTTTGATCCTTCATTAAATCCATGTAAATATATTGACATTGTCTGCAAAACTCCTGCTGCTGCCTCTGATGAAGTTGATTTTCTTGCTCCTACTGCTTCCTCTCCAGAAACTGTATCTCCTCTAATTACATATTTCTCCTAAAATTAATAAAAAAAATTCCTAAATCAAAATTACCAACTTAGTGGAATATAGGATATCTATAATCAGAAAATAAGTGATTATCTTTTATTATACCTCAGGTAGTAAAACACCTAAAATATAAAATGACAAACTCACATTAGCAATGACATAACATGTACTTGGAATGCTACAAATATTGGATTGCAAAGCTTGCAGTGAATACAATAAATAATTTGAATAGGGTCATAAAACCCAATAAATTTGATCAATTGGAATTTCAAGAAAGTATGCAAATGTATATAATATATCCTTGTCTACTGCAAAATTTCAAGAAATGTTATTACATGACTTCGTGATTTCAGAGAAATTTACCTTCTCTGTTAGAGTGGACTTGCCAGACACTGTGATATGAGGGATGTTTCCTTGAAGACTAATTCCATTGTCCTCTTCCTCTATGCAGGAACAGTGACCTTAAATTAAATATATTTTGTAACAGGAAAGGAAAAAATGTATGGAAATACCCGGAATTGACCCGGAATCGAACCCAGGACCCCTGCATCACTAGTCAGGTTCTCTACAGATTGAGCTATCCAGGCTGATATTACAGTTTTATATACTCAAGATTGAATTCTTATAACTTAAGAATAAAAAAGTATACAATATATATTATAAAGAAAGAGATTAATACCAAAAGCTTATTTGTGAAGATTAATACAAATATTAATTGTGTTCATCTGAAAATCAAAAGCTCATACTCTAGAGTTCCCTATACATACCTCCCCCCTTTTTCTCTGAAACACCAGGGGAACACCTTTCATCAACACGATCACTGTCTACCATTGCAGGACCACAGTCTTCCTTTGTATCATCCTCTTGAAGACCACAGTCTTCCATGATAACATCCTCTTGACCTTTATTGTCAAAGGGAAAAAAAAGAAAAAACTAAATGCATTGATAGGTTAACATATGCACATGTATCATATTCAATTAATTTATCTTTTTAAAAAAGCTTTAATACTGAGAGAGGAAGGACTGTCCAAAACAAGATTTTTAAATATTAATTTATCTACATACCTCTCCCCTTTTTCTCTGAAACACCAGGGGAACACCTTTCATCAGCACGATCACTGTCTACCATTGCAGGACCACATTCTTCCTTTGTATCATCCTCTTGAAGACCACAGTCTTCCATGATAACATCCTCTTGACCTTTATTGTCAAGGAAAAAAGAAAACTAAATGCCTGGACTGGTTAACATATGTACATGTATCATATTCAATTAATTTATCTTATTAAAAAAATACATCATTTTTTCTGAAATAACTACCAGTTAAGCTTTTTAAAATGCTCAGAGAGGAAGGACAGTTCAAAACAAGACTATTCAAATATTTATCTACATACCTCCCACTGTTTTCTCTAAAATATCAAGGGAACACCTTTCATCAGAATGATCACTACAAATCATTGCAGGACCACAGTCATCCTCTTTAGAATTCTCTTCACCTTTAATTATTGTAAAAAATAGAACTAAATGCCTGGGCTGGTTAGCATATACATGTATCATTAATCAATTAATTTATTTTTAAACAAATCAGGAAGATCAGTCTGACATAATTTAAAAAAAAAAAATTATCTACATACCCCCCAATGTTTTCTCGCAAACGCCCTGGGACCTTTCATCAGCACGATCACTGTCTACCATTGCAGGACCACATTCTTCCTTTGTATCATCCTTTTGATCTTTAATTATTGTAAAAAAAACTATAAAACACATACATGTATATACCAATGTTAGAAATTATCAGCAATACAATTAATTATACATGTTAATTTGCCTAAAAAATTTCATAACCTACCAATACAGACAGCTTTAACAAAATACCTTGCATATTATTCCTGAAACTTACTGGTAAAACATAACAAAGTAACAAAAAAATGAAAAAGTCTTAATAAAGTCCAAAAATTAGAACAAAAAAAAGGAAGTCATTATAACCTTAAATTATTATTACAAAGAAAAATAAAAGTGTTTTGCATAAGAAAGAAAATAATTATCTAAAATGTTGTTTTACTCACCTGAACTTTTGCCCCTCTAGACAAGAAGTTTATTTTAGAAATATATATTTTTGAAAAATGTTAACTAATAAAAAAGGCAATTGTATTTGCTAAACTTAAAAACTTACTGAATTTAAATTGGATTTCCATGGGTATGAGTTTAGGCCATAATCATACAAAAGTTCTTCTCCCTGCTTCATGTCTCTATAAAATATTTGAAGTGATATATTTAATTTTTTACACTTGATATGCCAATCTCTATACATATAAAATATACTACATATGTATATAGGTATATTCAACAAATTAGAGAAATATTAAATACCTTGTAGCAAAAAGGCAAAGGCAATCCCTATAAAGTTTCATTTTGCAATTTATTTCTGTTTTCGTTCCATGGTTGACGAGTCTACATAGTCTTCCATCTTCTTTTGTTGCATCAATGCTAAAACCATCAATCTTGCATTTGAAATTGAAGTGTACCATAAATTTAATTTATTTCAATTTGAAAAAAAAGAAATCCAAATCTAAGATTTTATTATTGCCATTGTCAAAAATATTGTATGCATGGGTATAAAACTTGCTACTTAGATCTAAAATAAATTAATACCAATTCTCCTACATTGTACAGATCTATATGGCTCAATGGCATGGAAACAGGGGCCATATATTCAAAAACTGGCAATTTCGTGCAAATGTATAACAGGTACACACTGCACAAAATTGCAACTGATTGTGGTATTTGTGATGAAAAACATACATTATAATGCAAAATTGTGTCAATAAAAAAATTTCATGGGCAAATAAATTTTTTTAAAGTTACCATAGCAGCTAAACAGTACAAAATGTAACACAACAAATATTGGATAAAACAACAGCATCTCAAAAAAAATTAAGTACATGATTGATACATCTTTAAGTTACCATAAATCTCTGTAAAAATATCTGTATCCTGATGATTTTTTTTTCTCTCTTCTCTCACCCTCCTTTTTGGATAAAAGCTGACCTGCATACACAAGCAAAAAGTCTCCCCTTTGTCTGGACACAGTGGTCCTAATTCCTCTTCCTATTTGAATGCATATAATTTTTTTTTTTACTAAAGTTCAACACACAAACATAAAAAAATAACTTTTATGATAAGAATACATGCATTCATGCATTACAAGAAAATACAGAAAATGGTTTTAGCAGATTGACAGCTGGAAACTCCAAGGGCACAGTCATCTTAAATTCTTGCTTAATTTAGTTATAGAGTCAACTTGTTAATTATCACTTATGCAACAAGAGGCCCATTGGCCACATTGCTCACCTGTGAAACTCTGACCATTCTGTTCATTACCAGATTTCCCCCTTGTTATACATAATGTATCCCCACCCTACCCCACTGAACATAATTTAGACATTTCGAAATCTACACTACCCAATGATCCTTCCATGGGCACATATGTTTCAGCTATTTTTGGCCCAGTGGTTCCTGAGAAAAAGATTTTCAAAGATTTTTCCCATATATTTCTATGTAAAACTTTGATTCCCTATAATGGCCCCGCCCTTCCCCCGGGGGTCATGGTTGCTACAATTTAGAATTTACACTACCCCAGAATGCTTCCACATAAGCTTCACTTTTTCTGGCCCAGTGGTTCTTGAATACAAGATTTTCAAAGATTTTTTCCATATATTTTTATATAAAACTTTGATTCCCCATTGTGGCCCCGCCCTTCCCCCAGAGGTCATTATTTGAACAAATTTGAATCTACATTATACCAGGATGCTTCCACATAAGTTTCAGCTTTTCTGGCCCAGTGGTTCTTGAGAAGAATATTTTCAAAGATTTTTCCCATATATTTCTATATAAAACTTTGATTCCCCATTGTGGCCCCGCCCTTCCCCCACGGGTCCATGATTTGAACAATTTAGATCTACAATATACCTGGACGCTTCTACATAAGTTTAAGCTTTTCTGGCCCAGTGGTTCTTGAGAAGAAGATTTTCAAAGATTTTTCCTATATATTTTTATATAAAACTCTTAATTCCCCATTGTGGCCCGGCCCTTCCCCCGGGGGTCATTATTTGAACAATTCAGAATCTACACTATACCAGGATGCTTCCACATAAGTTTTAGCTTTTCTGGCCCAGTGGTTCTTGAGAAGAAGATTTTCAAAGATTTTTCCTATTTATTTCTATATAAAACTTTGATTCCCCATTGTGG
>NW_026934891.1:0-32500 GCF_032062105.1 Saccostrea cuccullata
GGACTTATCTTTTATGTCAACTGAATAAAAAAGAAATTATTTTGGAGAAAATGTTGTTTAATATTGTTTAGTAAATAAAGTCTATAAATGACAATGTTTGAAGAGGTATTTTGTGATTTTTCATATTCCCTTTATGATAAGTACCCCTAAAAATATTTGAAAATGTGAAGTCGTAATATTTAATTACCAAACCAAGTTTCAAAGCCTGCACTAGATTTAAAAACAAGGAAACATATCATGAGCTTTTAACTGATTGATAAGCAAGTACTAATTTATCATTTTGAAAAGTTTGAAAATCTTGTGACAAAGACTTTTCCAACATAGGTTCTACCTTAAGATGGAGATGTTTGTGAGAAAGGCTAACACTCTTATTTAATAAAAGCTTAATACATGTAATATTTTTTTTTATTTCACCAAATTTTAAATTCAAAATAATTATGTTAAAATGTTTAATAATGTCATACAAATTAATGTTAAACAATCCATATTTGGCAGTAAAAAATGCTTCCTTCTTTAACTTAACAAAGCACAAGTCTATATATATCTGGGTTACTGGGACATTGAAATCATTCCATATTCATCTCCAACCAGGAAGTAAATAATAAACAGTCAAAGTGTGACTTAAATCTCTTTCCGTCATTCCAAAGTTTGTTTGTCAACAGATATATACATTTAGAAATCATATCTGCATTAAATGTAAGTACAGGGTTGTCTGCAGACAAGAAATTATTTTTTTTTTCTTAAAGGGACATTGATTTTTTGTTTATTAAAGTCCTGTGACCAAATTCTTTTACATAATATTTATAATATTAATTTATTTACAATAGAGTAGTTTTGAACATTTATTCAATTATGGGGTGTTCCTCTTCAGTCTATAATTAGAGCCAGACAACATTATAATTGTAGTTCAGCTTTAACAATTAAATTGAAGATGTAAAACTGTAGCAGTTTCGCAACCCATATGCACGTAACTAACAATAAAATGATAATTTCAGATGGCACTTTCCAAATCAAAAATTTCAGGCACTGCCCAACACTTTCTAGAGTGTGGTTTTGAAGATTGTGAGAGAAATAGTGAATTTTACTGTAATTCCTGTCATCATCGCATGTGTAAACCATGCAGAGACCAACATTTAAAGATTCCAGAAAACAAGAACCATGAGGTGGTCCTTTACCAGCTACGAAGACGACAACTTCCTGTGATGAAATGCAAGATCCACCCAACCAAAGAAATAGATATTTACTGCAAAGACTGCAATATTTCTTTATGTTCAAAGTGTTCAACAATGCAAGGGCACCAGAGACATTGTTTTATTGATTTAGAAACTATTTACACAGAGAAATTTGAACTTTACCAAAAAGAACTATCTAAAATCCATAATTACTTTGTTCCTACATCACAGGATTTACAGAAAGAAATTCGGGAAGATGCCACAGAAGTTAAACAGATCATGGACAGCATACGGACATCCATGAAGGCTGAAGCCGAGTCTCTCAAAAACATGGTGGACACAGTGGTCTCAGAAAATATGGAAGAATTAAACCAAATAGAGCAGTCATTACTGGAGAAATTAAAGAGCCAAGAGAAGACATTTGATGATTATATTGCCTATCTCAGTGACCTTATTAAAGAGTTCCAGAGTTACCTGTCCTCTACTGAGCTCACTAACTTCACAACTAAACTTCCAGACAACTTAGAAATAAAATTCATACCAGAAACCACCAAGCCTGTCACACCAGAATTTTCTTCTGCTCAATATAGCAAAAATGATGTTGCTAAATTATTAGGGAAAGTAATTAAATCAGATAGAAAGGAAAGAATAAAAAGAGTAAAGCCAATGGAAATTCCTACTCCTGCTTCATCAATGATATCTACAAGTGAACAGTCAAAACGAGATAAACACGTGAAATCTGACAAGAAACAAACAATGTCTCTATCTGCCTCTGTCTCCAAGGTCAGGGAGTTCAATGTACCAGGTGTTGATCGTGTATTACATGTATCACTAGATCAACAAGACAGACTCTGGATCAGTGACAGGTATGGTAATCTTGTCCAAACAGATCTAAAGGGGAATGTGATACAGAAGATAAAAACCAGTGATGGACGTGGTTATCACACAGTGACCCAGGACAGGGGTCTGATTTTTACAGACCAAGACAAGAAAGTCATCAATAGGATAACACAGGATAATAATATCACTGAATTCATTACAACTGGAGACTGGGCACCACTCAGCATACACTCCTCCCACATCAACGGGGACTTACTGGTGGGGATGAGGTATGGGTATGGAGAGGGTAAAGTCACCAGGTACAACAAGACAGGAAAAGAACTACAGAACATACGGGAAAACAAAGGACAGAATCTGTATAGTGATCCACGCTACATCACAGAAAACATCAATGGAGATATTTGTACATCAGACTTTAATAAAGACTATTATAAAATGGCAGTAGTGGTGGTGAATAAATCAGGACAACACAGGTTCTCCTACACAGGTCAGGATTCATTGTTCAGTCCCTTTGGAATCTGTACTGATGTCCTCGGTCACATCCTGGTGTGTGATATATACAGTAACACTGTTCACCTCCTTGATCAGGACGGTCAGTTCTTGTTTCTATTACTCACACCACAACGAGGGATACCCTATCCATGTAGTGTGTGTGTGGATGATGAGAACAATCTCTATGTGGGACAACAATACACCAACACACTGACAGTGTACAAGTATCTACAGTGATAATAATTCTGTCAGTTGTGTATAATTATAAACTGAATGGAATTTTTAATTTGAATTTGTGATTTCAAGCACAGAAATAAATATCCTGAATAGTGTTCCCTTCAATAAACATTATAATATTATTTTTATAAAACAAATTGAACAGACTGTAAATTGATGATTAACATTACATCAACACTTTTTTGGAATCCCAATTAAAAGATATCAGTCTATTTTTCTATGTGGTGAATGGTGAAAATAAATATGAAACAAAATATGGCTCAATCTACAGTAAAACATGGTTATAGTGAAATGCTTGAAATAACATGCAAGTCATGCTTACAGTACCTAGTATGCTTTTAAAACATGTAAACTTAAAGAATATATATAATGAATTAAAATCGTACATCTCAGAGCTTCACTTTCAGTACTGTCGGTACAAGTATTACAAATCTCATTCCCATGGTAAAAATATGTTCTCCTTGGTAAAATATTCATTCACTGTGGATAACATATTTCCACAAATGAATTCAAAGTCACCAACAAGAGACGTTTGTAAAACACTTATGCCCCCCTCCTCCTAAATTGGAATTTTTCTAAGTCCAAAAAAGGCATAACTCTGTCAAAAATGGCGCAATTGTATCCACAACAGAAATTGACCTAAATAGTCATATGATAAATCTGTATGCCAAATTTATTTTCAGTATGTGCAACCTCTGCAAAGAAAATGAAAGGAAAGTGCGAATAATTGGAATTTTTTTGTAAGTTTAAGGGGCATAACTCTGTCAAAAATGGCACGATTGTACCCAAAACAAATCTTGACCTAGATATTCATCTGATAAATCTGTATACTAAATTTCATCTCAGTATGTGCAACGTGTGCAAAGAAAATGAACGGAAACTGCAAATAATTGAAATTTTTCTAAGTCCAAGGGGCATAACTCTGTCAACCAGAAGTCTCTGTGGAGACTGTAGCTCTACTGCTTTGTACTTATCAAAAACCATTGCACTATTTTGTTACTTATGTATCTTTGTGTAGTCTACTTATTTTGAAATCAAACTAAAACTGTACAAGGAGTAGCGTTTTAAAGGAATTTCACAGAAAACTCTATTTTTAGTAACCATGGCAACACTGTTCATCGAAATCAAAAACCGATGCACTATTCTATGTATCTAAGTGTGTAGTCGACTTGTGTGCCAAGTTATATTGAAATCAGACCAAAACTGTAGAAGGAGTAGCGTTTTGAAGGAATTTCAAAGAAAATTCTATTTTTAGTAACCATGGCAACACCGTTCATCGAAATCAAACTAGAACTGTCCAATAGGGACAAATAGCCCCCGCTGGGTTTTTCAGAGAAGGTGCCAATTCAAAAATACTTTATGGATCTAGAGGTGTTCATGATTTACTTACAAAAATTTGCAGTGAAATATGATTGCTCATCATGTTTCTTAGTGAATGAAACAAAGGTGCAACCAAATGAAACATCAATACTAATACATTGTAATTCCATTGTAACATTTTTTTTTTTATTTTTTCATTTTATTTTTTTTTATTACTGCATTAAAAAAATATATTGCAATTATGTGTTATGTCACTCTGCAAACTAATTGTTGAAAAAAAAAACAATATACAAAATCAAATTAAACTTGATATATCAATTTGAAATGCATTTTGAAAATAAAGAGCTGGTCATCCAGTAATGAAGTGCTTTGACAGACAATAAATTACAATTAAGAGAATAAGAGAAGAGAGATCTTTAATTCTTGTGCCTTATTCCCTGGAGATAGATAACACACACGCTTGATAAGAAATATGCCTTAACAACTTCCAACACCAAACTCATTAATTTATCTTTAACTGGATGCATGTCCAGTCATTATTCCCAAGAGACAAAAGAAATAACATTATCTTCTGTGCAATGTAAAAACTGTTTTTAACACTTGATGATGTTTCTTTTTTTAAAGTTTTTATGAGTAGTTTTAAGCTGTAGTATTTTTGAACAGATATTCTAGATTCTATATCTCAAACCTTATACATGAGCCCAAAATGAACAAGTCAATTAAAATAAAAAATAAAACCTGTAAAATGCAAAAAAAATTAACAAAAAGAGTTGAAAATTCCAGGTGCACACCTTCATATGGTGAATAATAAGTGTACAAATTTTCAGATTAATCCTTGCAATAGTTTCTGAGAAACGGTCCAGACAATTCCACAAAATAAAAATGAAAAAAAAACACCTGTAAAATTCAAAATAATAATCCAATCAAGATTAAAATATCAGATGCACAACTTCATATGGTGAATAATATGTGTACAAATTTTCAGACAAATCCTTCCAAGAGTTTCTGAGTTTCTTGTTTTTTCTATTCCCAATGATCAAATACATCTTTCCACCAAAGCATTTTTTGATATTGGAAGTATTTATTTTTTTATCTTAAAAAACTTACTTCCTTCCACAGACTTAAATGCAATCTTCAATAATTAATTTCTGCTTAGGTAATTAAATTTTTGAAAATTTCTCTTGGTAAATCCCTTCCTACTCTAAAATGCTTTAAAATTATATCAAGATATTTTACAAACGATTGCTATTCAAGGTTAGAAATTTTGGTCCTAATATGGGTCGGATACCTGAAATCAGACCAAAACTGTAGAAGGAGTAGCGTTTTAAAGGAATTTCACAGAAAATTCTATTTTTAGTAACAATGGCAACACCGTTCATCGAAATCAAAAACCCATGCACTATTCTATGTATCAAAGTGTAGTCTGCTTGTGTGCCAATTTATATTGAAATCAGACCAAAACTGTAGAAGGAGTAGCGTTTTAAAGGAATTACACAGAAAATTCTATTTTTAGTAACCATGGCAACACCGTTCATCGAAATCAAAAAACGATGCACTATTCTATGTATCTTAGTGTACTCTACTTGTGTGCCAAGTAATATTGAAATCAGACCAAAACTGTAGAAATAGTAGCGTTTTTAAGGAATTTCAAAGAAAATTCTATTTTTAGTAACCATGGCAACACCGTTCATTGAAATTAAAAACCGATGCACTATTCTATGTATCTTAGTGTAGTCTACTTGTGTGCCAAGTAATATTGAAATCAGACTATAAGTGTAGGAGGAGTAGCATTTTGAAAAATTGTTTACAGACAGACGGACAGACAGACGGACGGACGCCGAACGCATTACTATCGCATACGCTCTTCTGGTCTCTGACCTGTAGAGCTAAAAATGGTGCGATCGTACCCAAAACAGAACTTAATTTAGATATCCATGTGATATATCTGTATATCAAATTTCATTTCAGTATGTGCAATGGTTGCAAAGAAAATGAACGGAAACTAAGTACAGACAGTAGCAAAGCAATATGCCCTCCCTTCTTCGAAGGGGGGCATAATAAAGAAGGCAGCATTAAAGAAAATAATCATATGAAAACCAGGTTATATCAAACAGTGGACTTGACTGGAAACACTGTTAACATGTAATATGACTCAGTTTTTACAGACATGCAGCTACCTTCCAAGCCTGAGTGTGTGGCCATCTTAAGGTCAATACTGGAGTCCAGGCCCCAAGACCATAAATTGAGAATATACTTAAGTCAAAATTTTGAATTCTAATAGCTTGAGTTTTATTTAACAATTATGCTTAAAATTTTGCAATTTTAAATGATATTTAAATTCAAAAATTTTGATTCACTATCAAAATTTTTTCATAAGTTATATTCGATTGAAATTTTGACTTAAGTCTGTTTTCAGTTTATGGTCTTGGGGCCAGTTCATTATGGACAATCAGGGCTGATCTGACCGTTATCAGTTTACGAGCTTTTCCCTCCTGTTTGATGTCAAACACAAGTCTTGCTTGCTTCTGTCTAGATGGGTCATGTTTAGAACATTATGTTAACTGAAAAATAGGAGAAATCGGGATTTAGAAACAAGAGGCCCATGGGCCACATCGCTCACCTGAGAAGCTTTGACCATTCTGTTCTTTACCAGATTTCCCCCTTGTAATACATATTGTGACCAAACCCTACCCCACTGATTATAATCAAAACAATTTGAAATCTACACTACCATAGAATGCTTTGATTCCCCATTGTAAAACTTTGATTCCCCATTGTGGCTCCGCCCTATCCTATTTTAACAATTTAGAATCTACACTACCCCAGGATGCTTAAACATAAGTTTCAGCTTTTCTGGCCCAGTGGTTCTTGAGAAGATGATTTTCAAAGATTTTTCCTATATATTTCAATGTTAAACTTTGATTCCCCATTGTGGCCCCGCCCTACCCCGGGGGTCATGATTTGAACAATTTCAAATCTGCACTACCCCAGGATGCTTCCACATAAGTTTCAGCTTTCCTAGCATAGTGGTTCTTGAAAAGAAGATTTTTTAATGACCCTACCCAATTTTTGTCTTTTTGTCTTTCCTTCGGCTCAGGTGAGCTTAAAAAATAGATTTGTAAACGCCCTTAAAAAATGATACAACCACTGCAATTTACAAATTGTCCATTCATTTTTGTAAATAAATGTGACCTTGAACATAAGGTGACCTTGATTTAAAAATGACACATCAAAAGTTCAAACTTACTCCAGCTAATCCTTTGGCCTGTGAGACATCAGGTTCAGCGTGTCTGAAGTACACCCCCACACGATCCACCGACACACTGGACAGTTTCATCCACCCCCATACTGAAATAAGTTATAATTTAGTTATAACTTTTGTAACTAAAAAAAAGTTACAAAAAAGTTAAAACTATAAGTTATCGGAGTTTGGAACCGCATGTTTAAAGTGAGGTATAATTTAGTTATAACTTAGTTACAAAAAAGTTATAACTTTTGTAAAACTTTTCACCTTTAAGATAACCTTAAGTTATTAAAAAGTTATAACTACAAAAAGTTATACTTATTAAAAGTTACAAAAAAAGTTATAAAAAAGTTACAAAGTTATATATTAGTTATACCCAAATAAACAGTGGGAAAGTTACAAAAAAGTTATACCCAAAAAAAATTATGAAAAAGTTACTTAAAAAGTTATACCCGAAAAAAGTTATACCCAGGAAAAGTTATAACTAAAAAAAGTTATACCTATTATAAAGTAATGAAAAAGTTACAAAAAAAGTTATACCCCAAGAAAGTTATGAAAAAGTTACAGAAAAGTTATAACTACAAATAGTTATAACTACAAAAAGTTATAACTTTAAACCAGAAGTCTCTGTCGAGACTGAAGCTCTACTAGTTTGTACTATAACTATAAGCAGTTCTTAAGCAGTTGGGAATTGAAACTACCACAGCAATAAAAAGAATAATGATTCTTGTTTAAGTCTCTTTATGTTCTTAGTGTAGTCTACTTGCATGCCACATTATATTATAATCAGACTTTAACTGCAGGAGGAGTAGCATTTTGAGAGTTTTTAACAGAAATTTCTATTTTCAGTTACCACGGCATCACAGTTCATTGAAATTAAAAACCGATATCCAGAATTATGTATCTTAGTGTTATCTACTTGTGTGCCAAGTTATATTGAAATCAGACCAAAACAGTTTTTCACCACGGAAACACTGTTCATCGAAATAAAAAACCGATACACAGAATTATGTATCTTAGTGTAGTCTACTTGTGTGCCAAGTTATATTGAAATCAGAACAAAACTGTAGGAGGAGTAGCATTTTGAAAGAATTTCACAGAAATTTCTATTTTTAGTAACAACGCCAACACCGCTCATTCAAATCAAAAACCGATATACAGAATTATGTATCTTAATGTAGTCTGCTTGTGTGCCAAGTTATATTGAAATCAGACCAAAACTGTAGGAGGAGTAGCATTTTGAAAAAATTTCATAGAAATTTCTATTTTTAGTAACCACGGCAACACCGTTCATTGAAATCAAAAACCGATACACAGAATTATGTATCTTAGTGTAGTCTACTTGTGTGCCAAGTTATATTGAAATCAGACCAAAACTGTAGGAGGAGTAGCATTTTAAAAAATTGTTTACAGACAGACGGACAGACAGATAGACGGATGGACGGACGACGGACACCTTACTATAGCATAAGCTCTTCTGGTTTTTGACCAGTAGAGCTAATAAAAACTTTTGTAAAAGTTCCAGTGAAATTATACACTTTATGTTAACCCGTTGTGGATTTACTCAATTATAAGTTTTTAAAAAGCTGCTCATTAAAATTTGTACAAATTTTTTTTTTGAAATTTATACAAAAAAGATAATATAAAACAAATTAAAGGCAATTACAATTTTACTTAATAACCATGATAAAGATAGCTTGGCTCATTGTCAAATACAACTGAATGAATGCACATGCATGTTTTCAAGTCTACCTTATTTTTCATCATGTCATCTTCAACAGATTGAAATTTCTCTGGTTGTTTTATAGAATACATTTTTAGCATATAGCAGTTAGGGTCTTTGTACAATTACCTAGCATACTGCATTCTATTTTTGCTAATTTGTATAAACAGACATAACTTTTTAAATATAAACACCCTATTTATTTATGATCTAGCTGTACATGTACTTTAAAAAAGAGAAAGGTTCTAAACAGTGATTTCAGTTACAGTTCTTAGCTGCATACCACCCCAGTCCTTGCACAGGTATCCTTGCAGGTGTACAGTTGTGGTTTTTATCTTTATTATTTGAAGATAGGCTGCACTGGAAGTAAGCTTAGTTAGTTGACAGACTTAGCCATCCCTTGACATGCCACACTCCTAGTAGGCCAAGTTAGTTGAAGGAGTTGGCCATTCCTTGACAGGCTGCACTGGTAGTTGGTCAAGTTTGTTGACGGACTTGACCGTCCCTTGACAGGCAGCACTGGTAGTTGCTCAAGTAGTTGGTCAAGTTTGTTGACGGACTTGACCGTCCCTTGACAAGCCGCAAAAGTAGTGAGCCAAGTTGGTCAACGGTCTTTACCGTCCCTTGACAGGCCACACTGGTAGTAAGCCGAGTTAGTTGATGGACTTGACCGTCCCTTGAAAGGTCGCACTGGTATAGGGTAAGTTAGTTGACGGACTTGGCCATCCCTTGACAGGTTGCACTGGTAGTAGGTCAAGTTAGTTGAAGGACTTGACCGTCCCTTGAAAAGCTGCACTGGTAGTAAGCCAACCTAGTTGGACTTGGTCATTCAATGACAGGCTGCACTGGTAATAGGCCAAGATACTTAGTAGTTGAAGGACTTGACAAGCCGCACTGGTAGTCAGCTGAGCTAGTTGATGGACTTGGTCAGCCCTTGACAGGCCGCATTGGTAGTCAGCCGAGCTGGCCGAGGGACTTGGCTGGTGGTCTGCACCCCTCATTTAGGGACCGAGCTGGTCAGAACTCAGATGTCTTGGTTGGCAGGCAGTGTGACTAGTAGTCTTTAAAGTTTTCGTTGAAATATGCTTGCGATTTCAACCTTCAAATCATTTTTCTTCAATTCTGCAAAAAATTATGAAGGTTCAAAATTAAGATATTTCCAGCACTCATCTGATCGAATATCAAATTGAAACCACTCTTTCATATCAATTCATTCAAATTCATTAATTCATCCATAACATGGCAATCAATACTAATTAAAGATCTATACCTACAGGAATTAGTTTTAGATTGATAGATTTATTGAATTTTGAAATGAAAAAAAAAATTACTTACTATAAGCACATAATATTTTTTGAAGAATTTGAACACTCCAAGTCAGCACATAAGTCAGTAATGTTCATGGAATATCATATACCAGTATGCTGCTTTAATAAAAAAAAAAAATTAGAGAATTAATCTTAAATTACTCAATTCATTACATTTACGTTGCAGCTATAGATCATGTTATGATCATGTCGATGTTTATAAGGCTTCACATTATTATAACAGTTCAGGGAATCAAAAAACAATTTTGGGAATAGATGTGACAAAGAACAGCATATTTTATCAATATTATACTAAATGCTGAAAAAATATTGTGTGTTTCAAATACTTTCAATTTCTTTGCTTCAGTCTTTGTCATTCGACAGATACCAATCAAAACAAACAAGAAATACAAGATTCACACGCCTAGAATTTAAATGTTCTTCCTAATAGGAATGTTCTTCGAGAGCTGCTAAGTATTCTTTACCAAAATCATTAAAATGTTAGCTTAAATATCGCCTTACCAACTGGTTTTATCTCCTTATATTCTATCAATACTTTCAACATCACAACATTCAAATCGTCCATGAAAACATCCGCGCTGTGTTGTTGACTAATCATAGACCTCAAAAACGTCACGTGATAGGAAAAAAAACTAGAAAACTGACCAGTCAGCAAGGGACCCGCCATGGGGTAGAATTATAAGGTGCAGCTTACGGAGAATAAGCAACAGCAACTGTACTGTATTCTTAAAATTTTAAGATAATTCCTGAATATTCAAAAACCTGAAAATAATATCCTTGTATTTACATTAGGCAATAAAGAAAAACTGAACATTGAATGTATATTTACACAATTATGAAGCTTAATTATCTTACATAAAATGCCAGCCTTCATTGAATGCAAAATTTAATATAACTTCAAACAAACAGCAGTTGCAGACAAAGATTTTCATTAATCTTAAAGTGACAGATAAAGAAAAGCCTACTAAATTTTCTGCAGCAGGCTAGATAATTAATCCCAAGGGATTAATTGTACCTTTCTAATCATTTTCTTCTAAAGTTACAATAAGAACTTTTTCAGTATTAATGATAGAATGGGGTTTTTATACAACTACCTTAAAAATTAATAATATTCTTGAATTAACACAAAGTAAAAAAACAAGAGGCCCAGGGACCACAGCGCTCACCTGAGCACATCAGGCTTGAATTTAAACCCATCCCCACCCCCCTCCGGGCGTTCATCATTTGAACAAACTAGAATCTACATTACCTGAGAATGATTCCATATAAATATCACTAATCATAGCTTTGAAGTACTTGTAAAGAAGATTTTAAAAGGTTTCCCTATATATCCCTAAGTAAAACTTGGGTCGGCTATTTTGGCCCCACCCTAGCCCCAGGGGTCATGATTTGAACAAACTTGAATCTGCACTACCTGAGGATGATTCCACATGAGTTTTATCTTTCCTGGCCCAGCGGTTCTGGAGAAGAAGATTTTTAAAGATTTTTCCTATATATTCCTATGTAAAACTTGGGTCGGCTATTTTGGCCCCACCCATGCCCCAGGGGTCATGATTTGAACAAACTTGTATCTACACTACCTGAGGATGATTCCACATGAGTTTCATCTTTCATGTCCTAGTGGTTCTGGAGAAGATTTTTTTAAAGATTTTTCCTATATATTCCTATGTAAAACTTGGGTCGGCCATTTTGGCCCCACCCTTGCCCCAGGGGTCATAATTTGAACAAACTAGAATCTACACTTCCTGAGGATGATTCCACATGAGTTTCATCTTTCCTGTCCTAGTGGTTCTGGAGAAGAAGATTTTTCTTATATATTCCTATGTAAAACTTGGGTCGACCATTTTGGCCCACCCTTGCCCCGGGGGTCATGATTTGAACAAACTTAAATCTGCTCTACCTGAGGATGATTCCACATGAGTTTTAGCTTTCCTGTCCCAGTGGTTATGGAGAAGAAGATTTTTAAAGATTTTTCCTATATATTCCTATGTAAAACTTGGGTCAGCCATTTTGGCCCCATCCTTGCCCCCGGGGTCATGATTTGAACAAACTTGAATCCACACTACCTGAGGATGATTCCCCATGAGTTTCATCTTTCCTGGCCCAGTGGTTATAGAGAAGAAGATTTTTAAACATTTTTCCTATATATTCCTATGTAAAACTTGGGTCGGTCATTTTGGCCCCACCCTTGCCCCGGGGGTCATGATTTGAACAAACTTGAATCCACACTACCTGAGGATGATTCCACATGAGTTTCATCTTTCCTGGCCCAGCGGTTCTGGAGAAGAAGATTTTTTAAAAATGTCATTAATTTTTAACAAATTCATGATTATCTACCCTTGGAAAAGGGCGTGGCCCTTCTTTTGAACAAACTTGAATTCCCTTTACCCAAGGATACTTTGTGCCAAGTTTGGCTGAATTTGGTCAAGTGGTTCTTGAGAAGAAGATGAAAATGTGAAAATTTTACGACGACAACGACAACGACGACAGACAACGGACAAATTTTGATCAGAAAAGCTCACTTGAGCCTTCGGCTCAGGTGAGCTAAAAAGTAAATCAAAAAATCTTCTTTAATCTATTTCTTGTTTTTAGAATTCAATGAAATCATAACTATTTCACAAAAATAAATAATAAAAAATTACATTTAAATCCATATTTCAGAGTGTTCATAGCATTCCAAATTGACCAACTTCAAAACAAACTTCATTTGCGGTAATTCATCTCAATGTGACAGATAAAGATAATACTCTGGATTTTCTTCAGGAGGAAAGCTAATTAATCCCAAAAGGCCTCATAGCAGCATTCAGTTTACAATGGGAACATCTTCAGCAGTTATCTCTCTTTGCCAATGCATTTTTATATAAAGTAAGGGAATCTACCACACCTCCAAACCAGGGGACATAGAGAAACAAACTTAGCATCAAAATATGTTTTTCTGCCTACTGAACTACCATACCAAATTTGAACTAGATTGGGCAACCATAAAAAAAGTTGCCCATTCATTCTTATGCATTGTTAAGGAATCTACCCCACCACCCCGGCTCCAAACCAGAAGACATAGAGAACCAAACTTAGCATTAAAATATGTATTTCTGCCTACTTAACTACCATACCAAATTTGAACTTGATTGGGCAACCATAAAAAAAGTTATTGGAAAAAAACACAAAATTTGTGGACGGAAGAGTGAGAGACGGACAGACAGACAGACGGACAGACAGAGTGATTACTATAGGGCACCCGCAAATCCTTGCGGGGCCCTAATTAAATAAATAATTCATAATTAATTTATTTTTAATCCAAATAAACGTAATTCTGCAATTCAAAACTTAGTTTAAATCTTAAAATACCAGTTGGTGCATCGTCTCAAGCCACGGTCCGGAGTCCGCATTGGCTCTCTCCTACCCGTGGCTGCTTGATCACAAAAAGTGTCGTAATCTTGAATATTTACATTTGCAAATGTTTTCCTTTATATAACACTACTGAAAGCAATGCGTATTTATAACTGTATAAATACAAGTACGGGGTCAAGAGGTCATAGATGTGCGTATAGATAAACGTTCGACGTAATTTCTCTGTGACGTCATAAAGGGTCGACGCACGTTCAGTGGATTACAGATATGCCGTTGGCTTTGAAAAATAACGCATTTCACACGTTAAAAGCCACAATCAGGCAAATGTAAAGTATGAATAAGTCACAAATGTAAATATAAGTAATAAGGTATCACTTTAAAACATCTATCGGGCTATAAATACGGGTTGGTACGAGATTAAATTCATCATAAAGCCCTTCGGGCTTTATGGAATTTAATCTCGTGACCAACCCGTATTTATATCCCGATAGATGTTTTAAAATGATACCTTATTACTTAAACTTATTATGCAAACAATAAAATCTACAGGTACTAGTCCTCTGCTTAAATGTTAACATGACTGGCAGTCTTTATTTCCAACATCGTAATATCTGTTTAAAATGAACATGCACATACTCTAGTCTGTTGTTTATCTTTCTAGCCACCCATATTACGACTGATTTTCTTCAGATTTCAAACAAACTGTGTAGAATTGTACCATTACATAATACACATAGCTGAAATTTACGAACTGTTGACCACAAATGTCACCTAGTACAAACACCTGTGTCACAGTAAACAATAGGGAAATTCACACAGTTTTGCGCACGAAGAAAAATCCGTGCAAAATTCACATGACTTCATGAGATTACAACATTTTACTGTTTATATCTCTTGCAGGGCATTTTTATTTCCCTAGAATGATGGAATATTTATTCCCAACTTCAGATGCACATGCATTATTATAATTTACAAGACAAATATTAAGTCTCATCAGGGTCTCAATAAATACGTATTTTCTGAGAGAGAAAGAGAGAGAAATTAATTATTCCCAACTTTAGTTGAATCTAACATGACAATAATTTGATATAGACAAGAGAGAGAGAGAGAGAGAGAGAGAGAGAGAGAGAGAGAGAGATCTTCTCATTTATAGATGTAATTTACAAGATTTTATTTCACATCCCTTCTGTTGAACTTGACATGAGAGTGGACAGCATATTTATTATGAATGAGACATCAATCATTGGTAGTAAACAATAATAATTAATATTGTCTAAGAGCCCTGGCAGTCCCTTTTTTCTTAAAAAAAATTATCTATATATTCCTAGTGAATTTTACCTCTGATTAACAATAGGAATTGACAGTTTTCTGCTGCAGTGTTTGGGGAAAAAAACATTTTGAACATGATCAAAATTCATTTAAATTAACACTTAGTTATAATGTTATTTTTGAAAAAAAAAAGTAAGAATGTCAAGTAGTATCCATTAATTAACCCCAAAAACTTGTACATTTATACTGGTTATGCTTGAAAATGGCTAAGTTTAGAGAAGTTACATTTTAGTTATACATGAAAATGACAAAGTCCAGAAAAGTTATGTTTAAGTTATACATGAAAATGATGAAGTCCAAAAAAGTTACATTTTATTTATAACTTTTTTGTACCTCAGAGCCTACCCAAGGTATAACTAAGTTATACTTTAATTATAACTTAGTTATAACTTTTTTCGGTATGGGCCTTCACAACCAGCTGATTGATGCTCAACTCATGAGTTTTCTAAACAAATGAGTCATAATTCAGAATTAAAATGCTTTATTATAAGAGAAGGTTTGGTTATGAAGACTATACAGCTATATAGTTTAAGAAAGTGAAGATGCTAAAGCATTCACCTCGTGGCGATTCTTCTCTTTGTTGTGGAAGAAGAAAGGCATTTTTTCTCCAGACTCCACTTTTTCCACTCTGAAGCCTTTATATAGTGGTCATCTTTGGTACCTTAATTTTCTTCTGCCTGACCTGAAATATTCCAAATATGTCAAATATCATCATTATTAAATAATGACAAGGCATGGAACAGAAATTTGGGAAACTTGTTTATCTATAAAATTAATATATCATTTACTATTTATTATGAAACATTTCAACCATATACAGTGTACCATTGTTTCAAATTGGTTTGGGTTTTTAAAGACCTAGATAATTGACCAGTTCTCTATAAATGGTGAATTCAATTTAATATTATTAATATAATTGAGCCGTCCCATGCGAAAAGGGCCCTTATGTATTTTGACGTCATAATGAGAAAAACGCCGGTAAAGATAACGTCATAATATGCAAGTTGCAAGTGAGACATTTCTCAACTTATTAAGGGGGGACCTATGTCCGAAAAGTCTTTGTGTGAAATTTTCAAAACTTTGACATCTCTTTCCTGACCACTTGCTTTTAATTTTTAGGTATTAAAAACAATACCTTTATATGCTTATTTTTACACAGGAGCACGTGCAAAAACAGTGTGAAATGCTAAAAATAGATTATTTTCAGACATTATTGTTCTACTCCAAATATGCGCTATAAAGATCCAAAAATGTCAAATCACATTCGAAAGCAACATGTATTTAATTTATATGACTTGTATCTTTAAAATGAAGGCAAATTTATTGTAATTCATCTCGCATGAAAAAATATAAAGGAGCACAATGTAAGCATCACCCCGTTTTTCTTGTCGTATTTTTTACAATTCCGACATGCATAACAAGTAATATCTTAAAAAGTCTTTGTGTGAAAATGTTGTAATTCATACTTTTTGAAAGAAATGACCCCTCTTTTTATTTTAACAAAGAAAAAAGTATACCTTTATGATAAAATAAACGAGAAATATGACGTTTTCTTTTATTTTTGTTCTCTTCTGTCATAAATATTGACCTTTCTGCACTAAAACAAAGGTAAGTTAGCACTGACAAACATCTGAATATAAAACTAATTTGCAAAAAACAAGTATTTTGTTTTGATGAGAAATAATTTAAACAGATAAACTCTTTTTTTCTTCATATGCATTCTAATCATCCCCCCCCCCTTTCCCCGTCAACAACCAACACCTAATAGAACCTAGGAATGACTTTATACAATAAAATCTACATACACTATAAATCAATAAGTTAATATAGGTACAAGTAAATTTCTTAATTTTTTCTTAGTTTTATCCAGAAAATACAATAAATAGTAATCATAAAATTAAACGTATTTCCCTGATGCCGCTGTCTTTGCTGAATTTTATCTTATATTTTTTTGCATTTTTACATCAGCTTATCACGGAGGTATTTCTTCACAACTGGAATTGCTATGAATTATCAACCAAAGGAAGAGAATTCTAATATTAACAAACTCCATAAATCAAATAAAACTGTTATAAATGCATGAAAAAAAATTCTTTTTGTAAACTGTGTACGTTATTGATTAATAACAATGTTATGCCTATAATCACAGTTGCAAAAGTCAGCGGGAATAAAACAAACGTCGCTATTGTGACGTCACATAACGCTGCTTTGACGTAGAACGACATAGGTCCCCCCTTAACATGAACGTTATCAATATTTTTTTTCATTATTGTGTATTCGATCTAAATCCATTCAATTTTTTTAAAAAAAGAAATATCTGTTTTCAGCTCAGAGCTTAGTTTCACCTGGACATTTCCAATATTGAGCATTAATTTTGATGAAGATGATAATTATTCCGATCATAAGATTTTTCAGGCCATCATTAAAAATATTTTTGATCGATGTACTCCGACCCTCATTTTTCTAGGTGGGTAGGTAGGTAGGTAGGTTTTCCTTGCTTCACAATATTGAACAAAATGATAACTTTCATAAACCTCACAGACTTAAAAATTTATTGATATTTTTCTTCCACACTGGATAGATATACAGATTTATTATTTATTGTTTTAAAAATTTCAATAAAAAACATCCTAGAGAAATTATACTATGGAAACTGAAAAAAAAAATTCAGTGCTGAAATAAAAATGATTGGGTGGGGGCAATTTTGTCGGGTCGGTCGGAGTACATCAAACGTTTTTTTATTGTTAGCCTTATCCCATGTTTATGTTTTGATAGAGGTTGTACCTGCATGTACATGTAATTCCGCATTTATCATGTACACTTCCTTTTTAAATGCTAAACCATCATAACTGAAGTGAAATTTTTTACAAAAGAAATTCTTTTAATACCACAATTAACCTTCAGGTTTGTTCACATTCACGATTAATATTTTGCTGAGGTCTAGTGAGGCCGAAGAATTTGAAAAAGTTTGATGATCAATTCTTCGTAAAGCAGATGCATAACAAGGTAAACAACTGTCTCAGTTGTTTACCTTGTTTTGCATCTACGTCTCATATATTTTGTCCGTATAAACGTCAAAAATGACGATTTGCCTCCGTCACGGCCAAATTGACACGAGTCAACATTGTATTTAAGTACAAAATTATTTGACATCACAGACACGTTGTAATTTTTTAATGTAGCGGGGAGAGTCGGGAAAATAAATGAAAAAAAAATCTTTGAGACGCCCCCCCCCCCCCCCCCCTAAAAAAGAAAGAAATACTTCAAATAAAAAAACGGCCCTATTTTTTAATAGAGACATTGACGCTATACAAGGGGGTTGGGGCAGCTGGTTCTTTAGAAAACATCTTCAGACTAATTCAACAAATATTATATTTGGAAATGTAAAGTTCCCCCCTCCCGGACGTACAATACATCATGTACGTGCATGATGTACATACCTGCTTCTAATTACAAAAGTAATATACAAATAAATAAAGCGATATTATCTATACTTAAAATATTTTTAAAAAAATAACAATCTCCTTGAAATTTTATCTGGGAGACTGAATACTTATTTCCCTGTAAAATACCGGGTATCGTTTGAATATATATATATATTTTTTTATTTCTTACAAAAATATATATAACTCGCGTATTCGTTTTCCCTGTTTTAATATTCATGCCAAACATGACATTGCAAGCTTATTTATAGCGTTTTTAGGAATAAACCGAAAGCATTTTTACCGCTGCAAAATCATTATCTGTGTTTTATTAGTAAAAAAAATTACTTCATGAATTTATTCATTTTTTAATCAGATTTTTCAAATTCATGTATATTTAGAATAACCAGAGAGACAATAATTCTGTAACCTGCGAAAATGTTGACACTTCCTAAATGTACTTACACGTCTTGTCTGATATCGATTCCAAAATACGTCCTCTTTCCTGTATGGCTTTATATACATATGTACGTATTTAAAATTTATCATTAGATTGGTTGTGACAATTACTAGTAGTGCATTGTTTAGAATTAATTTTACGAGAACATTTATTTCAAATAGTGCATGTAAAACAAAAGCAAAAAAAGCTTAAGATCTTTCAATCCGGGAACCGATACCTAAATAAAATGATTCAATGATTAAGCGCCATTTAGAACCCCATTTTTAACATCATTTTTAGCGTCTTTTCAATATTTTCTGAAACTTTGATTGCCTGTATCTCAGTCATTAGTTGGAATATTTGAATGAAACTTGATATTTGGTTATTTTACACTGTGTGCTATCATAATCCATTGAAAAGTCAATTTTGAAAATTTTAACCTTAAGGGCCCTTTTTGCATGGGGCGGCTCATATGTTTACATTTGCAAATGTTTTCCTTTATATAACACTAATGAAAGCAATGCGTATCTATAACTGTATATTTGCATATCCATTGCTCTCTCCCGCTATGAACATGCAGTCATCAATTGCGTTCATAGGACGATAGACGCAATTGCTTCTAGCGTCTATTGCTTCTGCTATGAGTGCAATTGCTCCATTACATTCGTGTAGAACAAATTCTACTACATTTACATAGCGTGCTGAGAATTATATATATGAAATGTTTCATAAAAGGAATAAAAATAAGTTTTTAATAATATTCTTAAAAAAAAAAGAAATTCAGACTATTTAAAATTGCTGATTTATATGTTTAAAAATTCAATTTTGGTCAATGTATTTAATTGTAAAATAAAACTTTTTAAAATTGTAGATAACTGCCATATTTTTATTTTTTCATATCATATATATTTGTACAAAGAAAGATAACTCTTCACACTTGGGTAATAACACTCAGAAAGAGGAAATTTCTTTAACTAGTATATCTACTTCAAGAATGATTTCAGCTATTAAAAATAGATATGAAAAGCTAAAAAAATAAAATCAAAGAAAAACATTCTGGAATAATAATCATTATAAAAGCATCTTCATTTTTCATCATAATGTTAAATTATTGATTTTTGTCGGAGGGTTTCAATAACGTTGATCGATGACGTCACAACTGCATCAAAACAAAAATTTAGAGAATGTGATGACGGCCCTGCTTGTATCCAGATAACTGTTTGAGAGGGGAATACTTTATAAATTGTTTGTGATGCATTAGAGAAAAGAATCATTGATCAGGTGTAATTATTTTAAAGCTGTATGTTTTCCATTACTGAAGACAAGAAGCCGCGTCCTTATGTAAGTCAGGATTTCCTCTGATTTTCTTTTAAAAAATCAAAGAATGCAAATATAAGTAATAAACAACGATTATTCAGTGAACATGGCATTATGAATAGCAACTGCTCTGCTGGCATATTTTCCATGATACGCTAGCGCGCATCATGGAATATGCCAGCAGAGCAATTGCTATTCATAACGCCATGTTCACTGAATAACGTTGTTTATTTCTTATATAAATACAGGTACAGGGTCAAGGGGTCATAGATGTGCGTATGGATAAACGTTTGACGTAATTTCTCTGTGACGTCATAAAGGGTTGACGCGCGATCAGTGGATTACATACATGCCGTTGGGTTTGAAAAATTACGCATTTCACACGCTAAAAGTCACAATCAGTGTATGAATAAGTCACAAATGTAAATATAAGTAATAAGGTATCATTTTTAAACATCTAATGGGCTATAAATACGGGTTGATACGAGATTAAATTCATCATAAAGCCCTTCGGGCTTTATGGAATTTAATCTCATGACCAACTCGTATTTATATCCCGATAGATGTTTAAAAATGATACCTTATTTATTAATATGTACATACATTATAATTACATTATTGTATGAATGTTATTCAGGCTACCAGTCAGGATGTTCCATTTCTATTGGTGAACTCTTCAAAATAAGAGGCCCGTTTGGTCATCTAATTGGCATGGCATGCCTTTGGGTGCAAAACACAGTTTTATGTATGACGTTGTCAGGACGTTACTTGGTGAGGGACATGCAAAACTGACCCCTATAAAAAAATAAAATGGAGGCTTGTTACATAGACTTCTGCATATCAATGGAAAGAAAAGATTGTGAATTTTGTAAATATCCAACTCTAATACATTCATCAATTACTACTAGGGGGTATTTGACACCTGAAATAAGGGGGATATTGGGTTGTTTATGCATCCATTTTCAGTGCACCTATGCATTTTTAACCCCCCTGCTCAACAAAAACAGAAAAAATCAGACAAAATAAGTTGCATGCATTTCACAGAACAAGTCCTAAGGTTTTCTTTTAGTGTGCTTTCAGGGTACATTTTCCACCTCTTGAAAGAGCTACATTACCTGCTAATTGACTCATGCAATTCTGCACATGTGAAAACTGGATGTTTTGGGAGTTATCTCCCCCTATTAAAAAGTCTCACAATTTTTTTTTTTCTAAAAATGAATGCACATTTTTTTCTTTAAATATTAAGATAAGACTCTACTTTATGCGAATAAAAACAAAAAAAATGCAGTTTTCATCTAGACTCCTATAAATAGCAGGAAAATCCCTACCCAGCATGCTTCTCTCTGGGAAAAACCCCCGGATTTTATACGAAACTGTGTTTAGCTACCTTTTGCGGATAATACAAAACATACTAATCTCAATCCAGTTTTAATGTTGAATGTATTTGTCATTACAATTAAAGAATAGAAGAACTAAGACATATGAAAAAGAGCGAAATCCCAAAATTTATCATCCATTAATAAAGAAAAAATACGACATTTCTGAGGCATGTGTTTTGTATTTAGATGTAACTTATAATAAATAGAAACTTAAGGAAGCTCTAAACACCAACAGAAACTGTTTTTTGGATTTTGAGAAAAATATATTGTATAAAGATATGCATATTGAGACTTTTTCATTCATTTAGAACATAGGGTAGAGCCATATTTGCACAAGAAAAATGTTCAAAGACAATGGACTATTTGTGAGCAGAAATCAGTGTTGTTAACTTACAGTGGGAAAATTGATGAAAATAATTAATTAAATGTCTTACTCTTGGTCTTATATAAAGCTAAAAATATTTTAATCAATTATACATTATATAATTAACGGTAAATAACGATTTCTGTAATCTTACATCTAAGGGCAGATCACTCTATCTGCATAAAACTACCCAATAAATAAAGCTCTTTATTGTGCAGTGTTTAGAGCGTCCTTAAACCGATACCATTGTCATTTCTACTCATAATGGATACAAGTCAAAAAATATTAAAATATTTCATTTGCATTTTGTTAGAATGTGTTCATTGACAGTAAGTTATATATATGGTATAAAAAGAGTTTCTCTATAATTGTATAATTTTCACACAGTGACAATAAAACCCCAGTCGGCCTCCTTAAACTACAGCTAGAGTGCATTCTTAAATAATTTACTTTAGGCTGTGATGTATCTTTTGATTGACTGAAAAATTGATTGTATAATCTGTATTACCAGTACATCACAATGACTTGCGTCAAAAACATATCAATCCGCTTCACGTTACTTCTGAATTTTGCACAATTTAATGTAATTTTTCAGGTGAAATTTTTTTTATTTACTACTTTAATACATCAAATTATAAGGAAATTCAATGAATTAATATCTTACCAAGTTATACGGTATAACCCTTGTTGAAACAGTTTAATACACCTTTTTTTATTAACCACTTCAGGTAAATTCATTCAAAAAGAAATTATATACACTGACTTGCATTTAATTAGAAAGTGAATTAAAAACAAATATAATGAACATTATATGCTTTAATAATCAACAAATGGCAAAATAACAAACAAAAACTCTAAGCCATATAGATCCATGTCTATATTAAAAAGAAAGAGCTTCAATAAAATCATAATCATACACATGCAAATCTTATCATGTGTTTATAATCAAATCTGATTATTTAATACATTCAGAACACTTGTTTATCATTAGAATTGAAGCACAACATTATGATTAACCAGCTGTTGAATGTTTCATTTACTGACAGATAAATGCATTAATTATAACAATCTCTTAAACTAAGTCTTGCAATCATATCTTTAATATCAAGTTACAATTACAATAAATAATTGTATAATCAAAATACATTCCTGGAAATGTGTATGAGGAAAATTGTTCATTATGCAGAGTTTTTCAAAGTTTCTATCATCAAGTTATAAAGTTATTCACGTATGATAAAGTAAACCACATATGACATGTTTGTTCCTGATGGCTCTATTTATTAACATTTGTTCCTGATGGCTTTATTCATCCACTATGTATCTCTATTTATCCACTATGTATCTTCAGCCTCTGTAGACGTCAGAGTGTGTTGTTGTTCTTCATACAAATTATGGGCGTAGTTGATCTGTTGACTCACCTGACAAGAAATAGATAACAGTGAAGCATACTGGTAGTGTTCCAGCCTTCTTTGTGTTAACCTGCATTTCCAATGTATGAACTTTTTGACAAGATGAATTTTTATGTCCCAGTCAAAGTTACACAGTTTACAAGAACTCTGTGGTTTACACAGTTTTTCATTTCCAGTAAATATATGGCCGAATACAGACAAGCAAATCTGCAGTGTTTTCATTAATATCCAGGGTATATGTACATTTTAATACATGTACATGTAATCATGATTCTCGAATAAAGCCAATAATTAAATGATCTGTTTGTCGCACTAACCCTTTCAGTCATGGTCTGTCACACTAACCCTTTCAGTCACAGTCTGTTTGTCACACTTACCCTTTCAGTCACGGTTTGTTTGTCACACTAAGCCTTTCAGTCATGGTCTGTCAAACTAACCCTTTCAGTCACGGTCTGTTTGTCACACTTACCCTTTCAGTCATCACGGTCTGTTTGTCACACTTACCCTTTCAGTCATGGTCTGTTTGTCACACTTACCCTTTCAGTCACGGTCTGTTTGTCACACTTACCCTTTCAGTCATGGTCTGTTTGTCACACTCACCCTTTCAGTCACGGTCTGTTTGTCACACTTACCCTTTCAGCAATGGTCTGTTTGTCACACTTATCTTTTCAGTCACGGTCTATATGTCACACTTACCCTTTCAGCCACGGTCTGTTTGTCACATCTTATCTGGGGGACCCTCTGTTGATCAGAATCTGATGTTTGTACCCTCACAAGCTCCAGGTAATATCTGCCCTCTGAAAATCAACAAAGAAAGATACAATCACTCTAAATATACTTTTCAAGACTCAACAGTCATGTAATTATGTTAAAACCATTTGACTGGAATCGCCCCCATCACTTACTGATTTCCACCACCAGACACTGGAACAGCTCTTTGTGGGGGACCTTGAGAATGATGTTCCCAGAGTCAGCCTCACCCCCCAGTAAGAAGTACACCTGTTTAGAGGTGATCAGAGACATCAGTCTGTCTTCTCTCCTCAGCTGTTCTACAGCTATGAAACTACAACCACCACATAAACAATTTAAAGATTTAATTACTTTCTAGTCTTTTAACATTTTACACCCACTTTGTTTCACAGTGGTCTTCAATTTTTTACCATTTCTTACCATAACATACTTACATACAAACAGATTACTTATTAATAAATACATAAATATAAGAAAAAGATTACAAATTTTCTTATATGAGTATTCATACAAAAACTCACGACTTAATACATGCGAAAGTCTGATTTAATTGATAGTTGATTTTTTCTTTTATCTAATAATTACAATTCCTCCAGGTTCTTCTTGTTGAGATCATGCAGTAGTTTCTGTGACTTTGCATCATTTTGAGAATAAGGAGGCAGCAGCATCCCCGCCCCGTGACAGCACCGTGGGAGTCGGAGGGGCGGGGGACTGATACGAGAGCTGCTACTGCTGGTGTCCCTGATAGCATTAGCTGCTCCTGAGGCAAGGTCGAGTACTCCCACTACAGGCTTAGTCACCGTACCAATCACTCCCTTCCCTATCCCTGTCACAAGGCCCTGATAACACATAATGCAAATTACAGCTAAAAAATCAATTACTGTATGAGTTTTTTCAAAAATTTTCCCTTTCAACTAGTCTTCAACTTCTAAAAATATTCATAGCACATTGAAGTTCCTACTATGAATTACCTCAATACCATCTTCCTTGAAGCCATCATAGGGCTGAGTAAATATACTGGTCACAGCGCCAAACAGTCCATTACCAAAACCTTTGACCCCGGCCAGTATATGCCCCCCGCTGGACTGGGCACCGGTCCTCAACTGCTCCCGTCTGTCCTGGTAATTCTTGTCCATGTTCAGTGTTCCAAGTCCATCAGACAGTGAACCTACAACCTGTTTAAACACCATAAAACAATAGGCAGTCATGTTGTGTGACCGAGGATTAACAAAAATTCTACCACGATTATTGTAAAGATCAAAGAAAACCGGCAGACATTATTCTCCAATAAATCACGTACGTCAACAAAAACTTATCAGATCAGAAACACGTATCAAATCTGAACAATTCAAATGCATGTTTGGCTGTAGAATGATATACTTGTTTAGACCGCATCAATGTTTCGTCTTTGGCAGTATAAACACTTTAAATTGAATAAAGTTGCTGATGAATGTCGGTTTTTATAGGGAAGCGGGGCTTTTCCACGGACCTCCCTACACATTTGAACAACGTGAAAAATCATTTTAGTCCCAATAGAGTAGTAAAACAGGAACATGATTTTGTTAGTGTATATTCATTATAACTGATCAATAAATATTACGAGCAAATTTGTAATTTAAAAAATTTTAATGTAACGAAAGCTCAAATTGCCTGCATTCCATACACAGGTAAGCAAGCAAATTTTACCTCTGGTGTTAAATGGAACAGCGTAATCGAGACATGGTGACTTAATTAGTTTCTCTCTAGAGGAAACGATCAGCCGTATTTTAGCAATTTTAGTAGACATGGAAGAATAGAAATAAAGTTTGTGTTGTCGTGAATGATGCAGAATAACCTCCTCAGCCTCGAAATGTTGTTTGAAATATAAAAGCCTCGGCTAACGCTTCGGCTTTCATCTTTCAAACAACATTTCGAGACCGAGGAGGTTATTCTGCAAGATTCACGAAAACGCGGACTTTATAAATTATTTCTTAATTAAATGATTAATTCTTTAATACTTTATCATGCTGATTCATAAGAACAATTTGATGAATTTTTATGAATGTACAAATGTATGGTCTATGCATATTGAAAAATCAAATATTAATGCTATTTTTTCACATTTTCAAGAACACCCTCACAAATATCAGAAAGCCGGGAATTTCGGACTACACGTATTTTAAACTAGAAATTGGTAACTGGTCCAGCCCATTAAATTTCAGAATAATATTAGTGTCTAAAATAATAATCATATTACCTTGGCAGCAGAGTTTGACACTCCGTGTGTGACGTTTTTCAGAAGACCCCCCACATTGCCATCATTGATCAGACCAGAAATTCCCTCTGTGACATCATTAAACAGACCCAGTGGATTCCCCAGAAAGTCCACAGAACCCAGGATCTTGGCTGCCTGACTCTTCAGCTCCTGTCAAACAAGGTTGTTCATACAATGAACAGGATTATATAAGGAAACTGTTCAAGTCAAAAGACAAGGTTTTGTTTGAAAACTTCAATTACATAACAGAGTGAGTTAGAAAAAAGAAATGTTATTTTAAGGGCTAACATAAATGTTACTACCTCAGTGTAGTGGAATCTTATCTCTTTCTGAAGGAAGACAATGGTTTCAAACAGGTGACTTTTGATGAAAGGATCTGTTGAAGATTGAGAATATTACAATATCTTGAAAACTAGACTTACAAAACATCAGATTCATACATTTAGGGCATGAGTGTAATCTTAAAATTGAAAAAGAAAAACCTGATGTTGAGTAATTTATTTATTTAGATTTTAGGTACACCATTTTCCTTCTTCAAACATTACCTAGATCCACTTTGGCATCTTCAAATCTGACGAGTGGTAGAGACATGTCTCTCTTCAGAGCCTTCAGGTCAGCTGACAGTTTAGAGGCAGTGAGCATGCTCAGATTGACACGACTCGTGTGGATTTTCAGGAGTCCAAAGTAATATCTCTTGGTCTTCACTGAAGTGGCCGCTGCAAGTGCTCTGTAAAAAGTTGGTGTACGTTAAGTATGTAAAGTATCATTTTGCCTCAATGTATCTGTATATAATAATAAATCCATATACTAGAAATCAAACGAACCAACAAAATGCAATATTCCATACATTATATAAATGTGTATCATTAAATGTATCAAGACTGTAAATAAATTTTACTCTATTCTGTAACAGTCATTTAATATCACTAGTTTTATCTCAGTCCACCACTTACTTTCTGGGATCCTCTCCCTCTGTGACTTTCTCATCCAGGTGGTCAGTTGACCCAAATCCACAAAACTGTAACAGCTTCCATAACAGTTCCTCCTCAACCTGAATGCTCAGTTTCTTCATGTTTACAATCAAGTGCTAAAAAATAATTTTTAGCTCTACACATCTTGTACACTAAATATTAATCAATAATTTAATTTTTTTGCGCCTGTTCACCACTGGATGCTATATATGCCAACATTAGTTGAAATTGGTTCAGTGGTTTCAGAGAAGAAGCAAAAAATGATCAAGTTTATGATTGACTTACAACATGCAATGACAGACAAAAACAATAGCAATATGTCATCTGAGTGACTCTGGTGAGCTTAAAATATAGAATATTTACTTTATAAATCTCGGCATTCCACTTTGAGTTGGGAATTTTCTGGGCCACCACATGGAGAGCTGGAGTATTTTCTGGGATGTCTCTTCTAGGGGTAGGTGTGATGTACAACAGAACAGGTCTGGTGGCTGTGAACAGCTGATTATCCACCTTTACAAACAAGTCACACAAAATAACATAAGCTGTATACAGAGCTTATTTCTGACATCAAATCATAAAATTCAAACAAGTCAAACAAAATAACACAAGGCGTATATTGTACTTATCTATTACATCAAATCATAAAATTGAAAAATTCTTTTAAATCTGAAATTAATATCATTGATCAAGCATTCTTCAAATTTACACTCACAGTATATATCAACTGTATTTGGCATTCTGTTTGTTTACAAAATAATTCTTAATACTACAATATTTGACTGAAAAAACCCCTCTGAAATCTTGTTTGATAGGTGATGTGCCACTGACTTCTACCTAATCACTGGTACTGTATTTCAAAAATCAAAAATTGTCTTGCACATACCTGTACATTGGCTACTGCTACATCCACAGTCATGTAATTAGGGTTAGAGATGTAGTCCAGGGAAATGTTTTGAAGTGAGATATAGACCAGCTCCTCAGGGCTGTAATTTACCAGGGATAAACCCAATCCATCCTTCAGACTCATACAAATCTACAATACATAGGAGGAATCAATATTTTAAGTCAACTACATTTTCTATCACAATCATTAAGAGTTCATGACTGACCTCTAAGCTTGATTTCTTCTCTGTTGATTTATTTTCTACTGACCTCTAAGCTTGATTTCTTCTCTGTTGATTTATTTTCTATCTCAGCCACCTTATCTTCTTCACAAACGACCCAGTCTTGGTAGTTCTTTGTTACTTCAGCAACAGACTACACAAATCAAGGGTAAAGTTGTTAAACTGCTCATCGACAACGTTTTACATTTATCAACTTCAGAAAAGTTGAGATTTTCCATAAAACAGTCAACTTATGCCTTTTGTTTGGGGACAACAAACTTACTCCTTGAGAAACATCAGTGATTTGCAGCACTCTGATTGGTCCATCCATGACGGTCCTGACAGCCAGACAGCCGGACCCTGGGAGGAGCCTCTGTCTGTCAATCTTCATGTGGGCGGGGACACTCCTCCCTGAGGGGGGACCAGGCCCCACAACAGCTACAGCCGAGTCCCTCAGACACTCCCCCCCTCCCAGTGTCTGTACACACATAGCACCATCAACACAGCACAATCGACCATCCTGAAACAACAGCCATAGAGTAAAACCTTGGGAGTGCAAGCAAGGTAAAATTCTTTTAAGTCATATTAAAATTCATAATTATAAATCTTAAAGGTACTTGGACACAGATTTGAAGTTATTATTTTCTCTATAATATTACAACTTATATATTTTAATAGCATTTCACACAAAAATTAATTAAAAATCTTATTTCGTTTAAAAGATATTGAAATTTCAAATTTTTCGGCGGGTTTGATTGACATATCCTTGCACTCTCACAAATTTAATTTTATTCTTAATCCTTAGGAAAAGTGGCAATCTCGTTTTGTATAAATGAAAAATATTAATACTATAATCCAGAATATTCAGAGTAGACACGTTCGATAGCAAAACAAACACACAATATATTGTCAGTCCGTGCAGTTGTGGTAAGCAGACTGTGACGATTGAACGCACCCGGTGAATTCTAAATAAAAACAATAACAGAACTCGAGCCCTGTTTACAAAAACTGTGTACATAACACAAGTGTGCTCGATTTGCTAAACTCTGTACGCATCTCTTAGTTCGGAATGACGATACTTGTAAAGATGTTTTGCTTTCTAACATCTCTACTCTGAATAAAATTATTTTTCTTGATAAAAGTTTTAATATTTCTCATTAAAACACATCAAAATTGCCACTTTTCCTAAGGATTAAGAATAAAGTAAAAATTTGTGAAAGTGCAAGGATGAGTCAATCAAACCCGCCAAAAAATTTAAAGTTTTAATAACTTTTAAATGAAACAAGATTTTTAATTAATTTTTGTGTGTAATGCTATTAAAATATATAATTCGTGATATTATACAGAAAAAATGAGAAAATATTAACTTCAAATCTGTGTCCAAGTACCTTTAAATTTAAATTTCTAAAAACACTTTCTTTACTTTTTTTTCTAGGTACATTGTTTGTTTGTTACTTTTTTTACAATAATCAAGTTAAACATTGTAAAGTGTCATTGAGATAAAATTCAACTGTATACACACAAATATTCAAAATTTACTCACTTCTTGCATCATCATTTTGAAAATTTAATTTTAGCAATAGCCTTTTTTTTTTATCTTGATTTCTACAGACTTTTTAAAACAAATATGATTGATTAAAACCATAAAATGTTTATTTAACCAATACAAAATCTACCTCAGTGAACTTCCAGGTCTGTGTGGCTTTCCTGCGCTCGTCTCGTTTTCTGAGGGTGAGGGGGACAATCCTGCCCGGTCTGGGGGCAATGTCATCTATGTCCAGTACCATACTCTTCCCTGAGGGGTAGGAGGACCGATTGTGGGGGTCTCGGGGAGATATCGACCCCTCATGCTCTAACATACCCCCGCTGGTCATTCTCCATAACTGGTTACGATTACCAATCTCCTGTTAATCAATAAATTATCTAATTACCAATATCCTAGCTTTACAGACATTTTGTCAAAAACATGTTAGATGCATTCACAGCACATAAATTGAATTCACATAATAACCTAGAAGGACTTAAAACCTTAATTTGATTTAAACTCCAAAATTACTCAACAGTCAAGTTATCTTATTAATGTTTCCGCATATTTATTCCTATTTCTTTCCTTAGTCATCATTATGCCAAACCTCATTCATCGAAAAATGAAGAAAAAAGCTATTACTTCTAAAGCTACATGTATTTTGCAAAACATATCATTTTACCTTTTTACAAAATTTGATGTACTGATCTTGAACAACTTCTAAAACCAGTTCTGTGTGAGGACTATCCTGTGTCGACCTTCTTAAAATAGAAATAATTAAAATTTAAACATTCAAGATTAATTAATTATAAAATGAAGGATTGCATGATTTCATGTTGTCATAACCTGCAAGTGAAACTACATCAAAACCAACATTTTATTACAGAAAATTGATTTCCAATTCTAGACTAATATTGATCAAGCTTATTAGATAGAACACACCTTGGAAAGGTAGCTGATGCTCTGAGGTAAATAAAGTTGGGATAACAGAGTTGCTTCCCTTCCTCCAGTTTGTCCATATTGTAGGTGGCACTAGTTCCTCCCTTAACTCTCAGTGTTATTGAGTGACTCAACATTGGCTCATCCCAGGCATAAGGTACTATCAGGAATTTAACATTTTAAATTCAGTTTTAAAGAAACAACTTTAATTTAGACACTGACAATATAATTGTATCTATTAATTAGGGCAGAGAAAAGCAACTGACATATACTGTATACAGGGTTATTTTCGACCGGTTTTATTTCGCCCTTTTGAACTTGTGAACAATTTTGCCCCATTTTAAATTCGCCCAGCCATAGTTCTGTTTAAGAAATTGTGAGGTGTAATTTGAATTCGCCCCATTTAAATTCGCCCAATCAAGGAGAGGGCGACAGTGGTGAAAACTAGAAAACTGACCAGTCAGCAAGTGCCCCGCTGAGGGGTAAAAATATAAGGGTTCAGCTTATTGAATGAGAGTTTTAGTTGACTACATTTTTTTTTAAAATATATATGAAGATTATAAGTAACAACTGTATTCCTGAATGTCCAAAAACCTGTAAATAGTAACCTTGTATTTGCATAAAACAAGGAAAACTTCATGTCTTATGAAAAAAAAAACCCAAATTAATTGTGTTTTTAAAAAAAAATTAAGCAAGTGTTTTATAAAATGCAATCCTTCAGTGAATGCAAATATCACCCAAGGTTGACCTCAACTTCAAAACAAACATCAGTTGCAGACAAAGATGTTCATTAATCTTCATGTGACAGATAAAGATAAGCCTCTAAATTTTCTGCAGCAAGCAAGATAATTAATCCCAGGGGATTAATTGTACTGCTCTCTCATCCTTTTCTTCCAAATTTACAATAAGAACTTTTTTCAGCACTGACAGAATGGGGTTATTATCTGATTGCCTGTTGAAATTAACAGCATTAAGGCAGAAAAAAATAAAATAAATTAAAAAATAAAATAAGTAGTAAGTGTAATAATAAAAAAGGATATCTTAATATATACATGTATCTTGGTTATAGATTTCAATAAAATTATCATAAATCATTGTGTACAGTATCTTAACCAAAATAAAGTGTAAACATTATTCTAAATCCATATTTCAGAGAATGTACACAATACTACATGTACACATCATACAAAATTGACCTTAACTTCAAAACAAAGTTCATTTGCAGACGGAGGCAGTACAGTAATTGATCTCAATGTGACAGATAAAGATAATGCTTAGGATTTTCTTCATGTGGAAGGTTAATTAATCCCAAAGGACAAAAATATTTCACAGACTTCCAAGTATAAAATGGTAACATTGTAATCAGTTATCTCTCTTTGCCCATGCTTATGCATAGTTATGGAATCTACCTCACCACCCCAGCTCCAAACCAGAAGACACAGAGAACCAAACTTAGCATCAAAACATGTATTTTGCCTACTGAACTACCATACCAAATTTGAACTTGATTGGGCAATCAGAAGAAAAGTTATTAGAAAAAAACAGAAAATTTGTGGACGGAAGAATGACAGACAGACGGACAGACAGAGTGA
>NW_026934891.1:37500-62545 GCF_032062105.1 Saccostrea cuccullata
TGAGCTAAAATAAATATCAAAAGTAAAGTATTACCACACAGGTACACTGTCTGGACCCTGCACTGACTTTCCTACTCTCATTGTACATCTGTCAAAGGAAAAAAAAAGTAAGTAATCAGTGAAGAAGGAACAATTGAATGTATGCTAAGAGGCATCATCCTATCAAATTAGCTTATCAGGGTCTATTTACAGTAACTTGAGAATTTACTCCTTCATTCAGAAAACATACAGGAAAGTGGTGAGGTCTAAATATCAGTGAACAACTTTGAAGGAGTGTTTAACTAAGAAAACAAACCATACCTCAAATCAAATTCCTTACAAATACATTTAGAGAAAAGGAATTGAAAACTATTTCATTTCTTACTACAAAGCTAAGATATTAATTAAATTTTTAAAAATGATGTTCAAAGAATTCATGGTTTTCAGCTATTGAAAGACATAAATTATATACAATAGTGAAGCTATAAGATAATGACAATGTGCTCACAGATTGGGAAGGTCCTTCTCGGCGTAACAGAACAGTAGCGGGGTGACAGAGCGGGCCAGTTCATGTTCCTCGTACTGTCCGGCAGCATCCTGCTGGGAGAAGTCCTGTCTGAACACCAGGGGGAGCCCCGACTTGTTGACCAACCAGTAAGGGGCCGTCACATGGATCTACAAAGAATATTTTTACATGGTAATTTTTTCTTTATGATGTTAAAATTAACTAGAACTGTCCAAACGGGACAATATACCCCCCGCTGGGTTTTTTCAGAAGTAAGTTTTTCCATAATAAAGTTATGTTTCAAACAGGAATTAAGAATTTTTTTCTTCCAGTGACCTTGAACTTCCCCAAATGACCTTGGGTCAAGGTAATGACATACCCTTAGGTCATGGGCAATCTCTGTGTGAAATGAGAACCTACCAAGTTTATCCATAAGAAAGATATGGACCGGACACGAATTATGAAATTTTTCTTCCTATGAACTTGAACTTCAACAAATGACCTTGAGTCAAGGTCATGACACACCCTTAGGTCATGGGCAATCTTTGTGTGAAAGGAGAACCTACCAAGTTTATCCATAAGAAAGATATGGAACGGACACGGATTATGAAATTTTTCTTTCAGGACCTTGGGTCAATGTCATGACACACCCTTAGGTCATGGGCATTCTTTGTGTGGAGTAGTAGATTCTAAATTCCCTCTGTAAGAAAGATATGGACCGGACACGATTGCACAGACAGACGGACAGCTGGACAGACGGACAGACAGACAGACTGACAAGGTGATTCCTATATACCCCCCAAACTTCGTTTGTGGGGGGTATAATGATATTTTGCAGTCACTGTACATTGTGACACATACATGTGCACCATCCCTGAATTACATTGCACAATGTAATATTGAATACATTGCAAGTTAATTGTTTTTAACACAAACAGGATAAGCTTTTACTAGGACTCTTATATTTATATGATAGGAAAATAATATATTTTTTTCTGTATTATTTTAAGAAAGTACAAAAATGAATGTATTAAAAATATACTTTTCTGTATTATTTTTTCATATGGGTATCTCTCAAGAGGAAAATAGAAAAGTACAAAGAAATCTAGAACAATTTACAAGTAATTAGAGAAATTGATGTTTTTAGTGTCATAAGAATTCACTAGAACCTACAGAGACGGACCCTCCCTTCCTGAAGATGATTTTGATGAGTAACTCCAGCAATCGTTTCTTGGTGTCGTACAGACGAATCTTAACCTTGTGGTACTGGGGGCCGGTGGTGACGGGGGGAACCACCAACTCTTTACAGGCAGGGAAGTTCTCCAGATTCAGTCCCAGCTCCATAGCCTGCTGGGGGTCTGCCTGTAACAGATAGTGTGAGTGAACCAACTTAAATTTAGGCTACCTGACAATGTTTTCATACAACTTTTATCTTCTTGGCCAAGTGAATAATGTTGACATTTTTAAAAGATGGCATTAAATTTTCATAAAGTTGTAATTATCTCCACTTGGAAAAAGGTGTACTGTGGCCTTTTCCTTGAACAAACTTACTACATGGATTGCATGACATCAAACAAGATCTTTTAATGAAGGTCTCCAGCCTGCTTGTACTTACAGCATTTAAGGCTATCTAAATTTAATTCTATGGTTCTCAGGCCAATTTTCTTCAAATCAGATGCGGGCTGGAGGCATTTTATTTATCATTTTATTGGCAATAAGAGGCCCAAGGGCCTTGAATCGCTCTTCTGATAAATTGTACAATCTATCAGTTCTATTAGAAGCCTCCAACTCTATTAGTATCATAAGACCCAAAATGCATCAACTTACAAAGTTTGATAATATTTAGCCAGTTAAGACTAAAGATATAATAATATAATGATAAAAAACCATAAGTTGGTCACAGTGTCCTACCTTTTACTTGAAATTTTCTGAGGACTCAAGATACATTAATTGACAAAGACTGATGATGTATCTAATTATGTACCTGAGATATTCAAAAGTAGGTCACCATGACCTACTTTTTGGTCAACATTCTCTGAAACCCAAGATGCACCATCAGAAAAAGTTTGACGATTCTTAGCCAATTAGAACCAGAGATAATTAAATATAGCCATCAAATGTCAAAAGTAGGTCATGGTGACCTACTTTTTGGTTGATGTTATTAAAAAACCCATAAATGCCTAAACTGACAAAATTTGATGATTCTAAGCCAATAACTACCTGAGATATTCAAAATTAGGTCACTGTGACCTACTTCTTGTTGAACTAACAATGAAACCCTAAGATGCCTCAACTGATCAAGTTTGATAATTCCGAGCCAATAAGTACCAGATATAATTAAATATAGTCATAAAATGTCAAAAGTAGGTCACAGTGACCTACTCCGAGCCAATAAGTACCAGATATAATTAAATATAGTCATAAAATGTCAAAAGTAGGTCACAGTGACCTACTTTTTGGTCGACATTCTCCGAAAACCCAAGGTGCCTCAACTGACAAAGTTTGATGATTCTTAGCCAATAAGTGCCTGAGATACTTAAATATATAAAATGTCAAAGTAGGTCACAGTGACCTACTTTTTGGTCGACAATCTCTGAAAACCCAAGATGCATCAACTGACAAAGTTTGATGATTTTAGGTCAATAAGTACCAGAGATACTTAATTATAGTCACAAAATGTCAAAAGTAGGTCACCTTGACCTACTTTTTGGTCATCACTCTCCGAAAATTCAAAATGCATCAACTCACAAAGTTTGATGATTCTTAGTCAACAAGTGCCTGAGATACTTAAATATAGCCATAAAATGTCAAAAGTAGGTCACTGTGACCTACTCTTTGGTCGACAATCTCTGAAAACCCAAGAAAGTTTGATGATTTTAGGTCAATAAGTACCAGAGATACTTAATTATAGTCACAAAATGTCAAAAGTAGGTTATTGTGACCTACTTTTTGGTCGTCACTCTCCGAAAATCCAAGATGCATCAACTCACAAAGTTTGATGATTCTAAGCCAATAAGTACTGGAGATACTTAAATAAAGCCATAAAATGTCAAAAGTAGGTCACCGTGACCTACTTCTTGGTCGTCACTTTCCAAACATAGGTAATCAAAGATTACGAAGCTCACCTCGACGAATGTTATCAGTTTAAGTAATGCAAATCCTACATCATATTTTCTTAATATTAAGTATTCATCCCAACAACAATATTCTTGCAAGTTATGCTTAACCCTCTACATGGTATATACACATTTCTATGCATGTAGTGTGAAAAACATGTATTGTGTAAACAAATATTCATAACTGTTAAAACTGCAGATATCAAAGACCTCAAGTTCATTCGGATTGATCTGTTCCCAAAACTTTAACCTGGGCTCTTGTATGGAAAATATAGGTCGGATCCAGCATCCCAAGCAAGTCTAATAGTGTCCATCCTAAGATGCATCATCCATGCAAGTTTGGTTTAGCTAGGGCTTATAGTTACTTGGGAATGAAAATGTAGGTCAGATCCAGCATCCGAAGCAAGCCTGGTAGTGTCCATCCTAAGATACATCATCCATGCAAGTTTGGTTTAGCTAGGGCTTACAGTTACTTAGGAATGAAAAATGTAGGTCAGATCCAGCACCCGAAGCAAGTCTGGTAGTGTCCATCCCTAGATACATCATCCATGCAAGTTTGCTTCAGGTAGGGCTCATAGTTACTTGGGAATGAAAATGTAGGTCAGATCCAGCATCCGAAGCAAGTCTGGTAGTGTCCATCCCTAGATGCATCATCCATGCAAGTTTGGTTCAGGTAGGGCTTATAGTTACTTGGAAATGAAAATGTAGGTCTGATCCAGCATCCGAAGCAAGTCTGGAAGTGTCCATCCCTAGATGCATCATCCATGCAAGTTTGGTTCAGGTAGGGCTTATAGTTACTTGGGAATGAAAATGTAGGTCAGATCCAGCATCCGAAGCAAGTCTGGTAGTGTCCATCCCTAGATGCATCATCCACGCAAGTTTGGTTCAGGTAGGGCTTATAGTTCCTTGAGAATAGACCTGCTCCAAAAACTTTAACCTGGTCACTCATCTGGAAAATGTAGGTCAGATCCAGCATCCGAAGCAAGTCTGGTAGTGTCCATCCCTAGATACATCATCCATGCAAGTTTGGTCCAAATAGAGCTCATAGTTCCTTGGGAATGAAAATGTAGGTCAGATCCAGCATCTGAAACTAGTCTGGTAGTGTACATCCATAGATACATCATCCATGCAAGTTTGCTTCAGGTAGGGCTTATAGTTACTTGGGAATGAAAATGTAGGTCAGATCCAGCATCCGAAGCAAGTCTGGTAGTGTCCATCCCTAGATGCATCATCCATGCAAGTTTGGTCCAAATAGGGCTTATAGTTCCTGTGGAATGGACCTACTCCAAAAACTTTAACCTGGTCACTCATCTAGATAATGTAGGTCAGATTCAGCATCCGAAGCAAGTCTGGTATTGTCCATCCCTAGATGCATCATCCATGCAAGTTTGGTTCAGGTAGGGCTTATAGTTCCTTGGGAATAGACCTGCTCCAAAAACTTTAACCTGGTCACTCATCTGGAAAATGTAGGTCAGATCCAGCATCCGAAGCAAGTCTGGTAGTGTACATTCCTAGATGCATCATCCATGCAAGTTTGGTCTGAGTAGGACTTATAATTCCTTGGGAATGGACCTGCTCCAAAAACTTTAACCTGCTCCAAAAACTTTAACCTGGTCACTCATCTAGAAAATGTAGGTCAGATCCAGCATCCGAAGCAAGTCTGGTAGTGTACATCCCTAGATGCAACATCCATGCAAGTTTGGATCAGATAGGGCTTATAGTTACTTGGGAATGGACTTGCTCCTAAAACTTTAACCTGGGACGCCGACGCTAACGCCGATGCCGACACCGACGCCGACGCCGGGGGTATAGCATAAGCTCATCTCGACTTCGTCGAGGTGAGCTAAAAACCAAATATGCATCGACTCACAAAGTTTGATGATTCTAAGTCAATAAATACATAAGATACTTAAATATAGCCATAATATGTCGAAAGTAGGTCATCATGACCTACATTTTGGTTGACATTTTTCAAAGACCCAAGATGCATCTACTGACCAAGTTTGATGATCTTAAGTCTGAAGGTACATGTAATCAAAATATGAGTTTTAAACAATTTGAAAACAAATGTCGGCAAAATTCAAAAGGAGGTCACAGTGACCTACTTTTTCATAAATATGTTTTTAAGTCCCAAGATGCATCAAAGTACAAGATTTGATGATTCTAAACCCCCCAGTGTCTGAAATAATGGGATTTAATGTTTTTGAAAAGATAAGTCATAAAGTTCAAAAAGTAGGTCATGGTGACCTACTTTTAAGTTGACATTGTTCGAGGACCCAAGATGCATCAACTGACAGAGTTTGATGATCATAGGCCTTAAAGTGTCCAAAATATGCCTTCAAATGAATTTGAAAACAAATCCACGCAAAATTTAAAAAGTAGGTCACTGTGACCTCCTTTTGAGTTAACATAATGTGAAGTCATAAGATGCATCAACTTACAAGATTTGATGATCCTAGTCCTTATAGTAACCAAAATATACACGTTTTTATTAATTGTAAATTTAGGTCAACTTTGAAGTGACCTTGAGACAACGCCCTTTGCCCCAGGGTAATTCCCCGTGCAAATTTTAATCTTCAACATATCCTGATCCTTGTATGTAAGTTTGGTGAAAATCTGCCTGGTGGTTATGGAGAAGAAGATTTTTTAGCAACCAGTTCTTTTGGTTTTGTTTTCCTGATTATCTCCCCTTGTTTAAGGGTCCCAACCCTTATTTTCAGTAAAAAAGGTAGCCCTTGGGCCAAGGATACCCTGTGACAAATTTGGTACTGATTGGCCAAGGGGTTCTTGAGTTATGGCCCATATTCTAAAAAGTTTACGCACACCGCACAAAGGGCCATAGCATTAGCTCTTTGAGCCTTTGGCTCAGAAGAGCTAATAAAATAGATGAGGGAGCAATTTTTTTTATTTTGACTTTCAAAATTTCTTTAAAATAAAGATGATTTTTTATTCACAGATATACTTTCCATTTCTGATCAAAAGGATTGCTTTATCCATTGCTTATCAGCGTGTGAACATCATAGGCAATGTCTTCGAATGTAATTTTAAACGAAGTAGCCCTTTGCAAATGGCTACCGGAAGTGATATTTGAATAGTAAACTACGAAAAAATTAGGATGGATCTTTTTTTTCCGGATTGGTCTCCGCGATACCAACTTTTTATTTTATCAAAATACAAGAAAATTAGCAATGCGGCTACCTCAAAACGGATGCACGCGGGCCTGAGAACCAGAATTTCAATTTTATTTAGCCTAAGTAAGCAATTTTTATATGAAGGCCTCAATCCTGCTTGTACTTACAGCATGTAGGTAGGCCTTCTCTCCTGTCTTCACTGTCCCACAGATCTGTGTGTCTTTGATGTAGTACCTCAGCTCTATGGGCAGCAGGTTACGAATGATCACAGGGGGACGTATGGATACAGTGTGTCCTGGTAGAATCAAACTCGAGTCCTCGGTCAGTAACTGCTCAGGGTAGTTCTCCCGCTTGACCGACACACAGAATCTAAAATATACAAAAGCATCCAATCAAATTCTAAATGCTTGCAGAGAAATAAATTTGAAATTGGATCAATATTCATTTAATGAAAAAATACATAAATCAATATATAAAATCAATACTTAATTTATTAATATCCATTGTAGATAAAACAAATAAATTGGACTTTTGCTGCTGCATACAACAGAGAAATAAAGGTTTATGGGGGAAGTGTTACCTATAAACTCCATTTCCTTCAGAAGAGTCACATTTCATTATTCTCTCCTTGACTTCCCCTGCCAAACCAACATGCTGCCATTGGATTGGTTGATTGCAATACTTTACCGGCCAATCAGATGGCCTGACATATAGCATGGAAGACACATATGGTAGTGGAAGTGGTAAGGTTCCATTGGCTGGGATTTCCATGATATTAAATTTACCTGTACATGTATAAAGAAAGATACACATTAAACAAAAATATAATTCAGATCTGTTTATATCATAGGCATTGGAATCAGGAGGGGGATAGCAAAGATTTAAAAAAAATTTTAATTTAAAAAGGATGTTGAATTTCTGAGCGTAGGTTTAGCCCCCTCCCCTTCCCTGCGCAAATACATGCAAGAACCAAATAAATTAAGATGGAGATATTTTGGAGAAGGGAAAACACACTGTTATTTACAATCATAGATACACAACATAGTTTGAATTTTATTGGGCTCTTCTCTGAAGTTGAAGAGTTCCACTAAATGAAGGATCTGTGTGCAATACTTTTGTCTCTATATGGATTTGTACACCTTTTCTAAAACAAATTTTGATTGAAAAAAAAAATCTGGAAATAAATTTATGTTTCATAATTTCTATATATTTTTCTTTAAATAATGCAAAAAATTTCAAAATTTGATATTTTCCCAAAATCACTATGGTAATGCATGCTGATTTTTGTTTCTATGGACCTCTGGTGGCGCTATAATCTTAAATTAAGAATATCTGTATAGGTAAGGTATCTTTCATATGTCCTTAATAAAAGCTTAACACACATAAAAAATAATTTCACTAAACCAAATTTGAAATTCAGAATTCGTTAAAATCATGAACAAAACTCAGTACAATCGGCAGCAAAAGATGTGTCCTTCTTTGACATTTTAGAAAAAAAATAATCCTGAGCAAAAATATATAATCAAGTTTCCAAATTCATTCATTTACTCTTTAACCTCGGCAATAATCGTTGAAGAATCTATTACATTTTCCCCTTCAAATACAAACTACATTTATCAATCTTATCCATTTAGTGGTGTATATATACATATCTGGGTTAACAGGACATTTAAATCTATATTTATCTCCAACCAGGAAGTAAATTACTAGAATTCTCGCTCTGACATTCCAAAGTTTGTTTGTTAACAGATATATACATTTAGAGGTCATTTGCATTAAAAGTAAGTATTGCATTGGGTTGTCTGCAGACAGGAAATTAAAATTTTCCTCAAAAAGGAATTTTTTTTTCATTAGGTACAACTTCTCTGATTTAAAACAGTAGGATAGTTTTGAATATTTATTCCATTATGGGGACAATCCTCTTAAGTCTATAATTAGAGCCAGACAACATTATAATTAAAGTTAAGCTTTAACAATTAAATTGAAGATGTAAAACCGTAGCAGTTTCAGAACCCATATATGCATTTAACAAACTTTTAAATGTTAATTTCAGATGGCACATTCCAAACCAAGAATTCCAGGCACTGCCCAACACTTTCTAGAGTGTGGTTTTGAAGATTGTGAGAGAAATTGTGAGTTTTACTGCAATTCCTGTCATCAACAGCTGTGTAAATCATGCAGAGCCCAACATCTAAAGATTCCAGAAAACAAGAACCATGAGGTGGTCCTTTACCAGCAACGTAGACAACAACTTCCTGTGATGAAATGCAAGATCCATCCCACTAAAGAAATAGATATTTACTGCAAAGACTGCAATATACCTTTATGTTCAAAGTGTTCAACAATGCAAGAGCACCAGAGACATTGTTTTATTGATTTAGAAACTATTTACACAGAGAAATTTACTCTTTGTCAAAAGGAACTCTCTAAAATCCATAATTACTTTGTTCCTATATCACAGGATTTACAGAGAGAAATTCGGGAAGATGCCACAGAAATTCAACAGATCATGGACAGCATACGGACGTCCATGAAGGCTGAAGCCGAGTCTCTCAAAAACATGGTGGACACAGTGCTCTCAGAAAATATGGAAGAATTAAACCAAATAGAGATGTCATTACTGGAGAAATTAAAGAGCCAAGAGAAGACATTTGATGATTATATTGCCTATCTCAGTGACCTTGTTAAAGAGTTCCAGAGTTACCTGTCCTCTACTGAGCTCATTAACTTCACAACTCAACTTCCAGACAACTTAAAAATAAAATCCATACCAGAAACCACCAAACCTGTCACACCAGAATTTTCTTCTGCTCAATACAACAAAAATGATGTTGCTAAATTTTTAGGGAAAGTAATTAAATCAGATAGAAAGGCAGAAGTAAGAAGAATAAAGCCAATGGAAATTCCACCTATTGCTACATCAACGAAATCTACAAGTGAACATACAAAACAGGATAAACATGTGAAATCTGACAAGAAACAAACAATGTCTCTATCTGCCTCTGTCACCAAGGTCAGGGAGTTCAATGTACCAGGTGTTGATTGTGTATACCATGTATCACTAGATCAATCAGACAGACTCTGGATCAGTGACATTTGGGGTAATCTTGTCCAAACAGATTTACAGGGGAATGTGATACATAAGATAAAAACCAGTGGTGAACGTGGTTACCACACAGTCACACAGGACAGGGATCTGGTATTTACAGAGAAAGACAAGAAAGTCATCAATAGGATAACACAGGATAATAATATCACTGAATTCATTATAACTGGAGACTGGGAACCACTCAGCATACACTTCTCCCACATCAACGGGGACTTACTGGTGGGGATGATGATATATGGAAAGGCTACAGGTAGAGTCACCAGGTACAACAAGACAGGAAAAGAACTACAGAACATACAGAGGGATAACAAAGGACAGGAACTGTATAGTTTACCATACTACATCACAGAAAACATCAATGGAGATATCTGTACATCAGACTATAATAAAGGAGTAGTGGTGGTGAATAAATCAGGACAACTCAGGTTCTCCTACAAAGGTCAGGAGTCAGAGTTCGATCCCTATGGAATCTGTACTGATGTCCTCGGTCACATCCTGGTGTGTGATCAGCACAGTAAAACTGTTCACCTCCTTGATCAGGACGGACAGTTCTTGTCTTTATTACTCACACAACAACAAGGGGTAGAGTATCCCCGTAGTGTGTGTGTGGATGATGAGAATAATCTCTATGTGGGACAAAGAGACACCAACACACTGACAGTGTACAAGTATCTACAGTGATTATAATTCTGTCAGTTGTGTATAACTATAGACTAAATAGAATATTTAATTTAAATTTGTGAATTCCAGGAAAGAAATAATTATACATCTGATTAATTGCACAGTACTATTACATGTTATTGATTTCAATGGTAAACATTTCATGAACACTTTTTTGGATTCCCAATTAAAAGATATCTGTCTATTTTACTATGTGGTGAATGGTGAAAATGATTATGAAACAAAACAATCTACAGTAAAACATGGTTATAGTGAAATGCTTGTAATTACATGTAATTCCTGCTAACAATACCTATGCTTTTAAAACATTTTGTAAACTTGAAGAATTTATAATGAATTAAAATTGCACATCCCTGGAACTTCACTTTCAGCTTATTTTACTGTATACTGATAGTACAAGTATTAAAAATTTCATTCCCATGATAAAGGTATACTCTCCTTGGTATATTATTCAATTTACTGTGGATAAAATATTTCCACAAAGGAAGTAATCAATGAAGAAAGCAGCACTAATGAAAGGAATCATTTGGAAACTAGTTTATATCAAACAATGGACTTGACTGCAAACACAATACTCCCTGTCAATGAAAACGCAACACTCTAATTTTAGGGTGAAAAGTATACTGTAAATTCCTAAATATACGCGTGGAATTAATTATCGCGTAATTTCGCGAGAAGCACCACACGCGAAATAAAATTACTCGCCTTTAATTTTATGGTGCTGAAATCTATGTAAAATTTCTTGATCAACCGTCCATTCGCAAATTATAATTCTCACGATTTGCCGTTAAAGAGCCCATTCGCGATAATAAGTACTCGCGAAAAATAAGGAATCTACAGTATACAGGTTATAACCATGTACCAAAAAAGTTATGACATGTTTTACTTTGCCAAATCAGTTATTTAAAGGTTGATAGAATTTCTTTCGTCTACCGGAAGTTGCTTTTTAGCCCTCTTAACAGAAATCAAATTTTTGCATTTTTAATAAAATTTTTAACAATATTTTGGGTTTTCAAGGTTTTGTTGCTGTTTATCATAAGTATTGTACTAAAATCCCGGGGAAAAAATCCTTCTTTCTTTACCGGATGTGATGCCTATATTTCCTCAAAATGACTGATTTTCATTACTAATGCTGGAGATTCTCAAAATAAAGAAAAAAAGAGCTGCCGATGCAAATGTACACTATTTAACGACTCATCAGGCTCATGTGTTTCAATAGCATAAATAACAGTTTCTTGACCGGAAGTCCAAGAGTTACTACACTACGCCAAGTTAGAGAAAATTCGACCACAGTATCTGAACAACAGGCAATTAAAAATGCCCAAGAATATTTATTTTGCAAAGATAAAGACATTGATAAACCTAATGCATGGTAGAAATCGGACTGCATACATGTATGTTGTACATGGCGGACTAGCAAGTTTAGATTAAATTGTCGGAGGGGGGGGGGTGTTTTATTTAAATGTTATCCGCTAAGAGGGCTATAAAATCAACTTTCAGTAATGGAATGAATAACATTTAACCATTAAATAACTGATTTGGCAAAGTAAAAGATACCCTAACTTGTTCGGTGCATAGTTATACCTCGTATATAATTTTTCACCCTAAAAGTAGAGTGTTGCGTTTTCATTGATGGTGAGTATATTTACATGTAATATGACTTTTTGACTGAGTTTTTACATACAGCTACCTTCCAAGCCTGAATGTGTGGCCATCTTAAGGTCAATGCTGGAGTCCAGTTCATTGCGAACAATCAGGGCTGATCTGACCGTTATCAATTTACGAGCTTTTCCTTCCTGTTTGACATCAAACACAATTCTTGCTGGCTTCTGGATGGATGGGTCATGTTTAGAACTGTATGTTAACTGAAAAATAAGAACAAATCAGCTTTTGGAAAAAAGTAAAGCTTAAAAAAATGATACTACCACTGCAATTTTGAAATTGTCCATTAATTTTTGTAAATGAATGTTACCTTGAACTTGCTAAAAATAAGGTGACCTTGATTTGAAAAAGACTCATCAAAAGTTTGTACTTACCCCAGCTAATCCTTTGGCCTGTGAGACATCAGGTTCAGCGTGTCTGAAGTACACCCCCACACGATCCACCGACACATTGGACAGCTTCAACCACCCATCCACCTTCACAACCAGCTGATTGATGCTCAACTCATGAGTTTTCTTAACAGATAAGTCATAATTCAAAATTTTAAAAATGCTTTATTTTAAGAGAAGGTTTGGTTATGAAGACTATATAGTTTAAGAAAGTGAAGATGCTAAAGCATTCACCTCATGGCGATTTTTCTCTTTGTTGTGGAAGAAGAAAGGCATTTTTTCTCCCGACTCCACTTTTCTCCACTCTGAAGCCTTTATATAGTGGTCATCTTTGGTACCTTTTCTTCTGCCTGACCTAAAAATTAACCATCATCATGAGAAAGTCAGCTGAGCAGGAAACAGCAATTCAGAAAACTTGTTTTATACATTACTACTCATTTTAAACAAATTCTGAATCTGAAAACCTTTCCTCGCATTAGGAACAAAACAAGCTTGATAAATCATAAATAGATCATTTTGTTTTCTTTGTGTTTTAAGATTTCAATTAATTCTAAGGCATCAGGAATATTTCAATTTTATTTGATCCTTTTTCTCCTCCCCAAATTACAACAGAAACAATACTTCTGATTGGTAAGTGCAGTGTACCTTGGTGTGGTGGTCACCGTGGTAAACCAGAGAGTACAGCCCGTTTCATTGGACAACATAAAGGGAACAAATGGAACTCTTCTCCTTTGACAGCTCACAGCAGTACGGCTCGCCTGGTGGGGATGGTTCTGGGAATTTGCTGGGCTGAAAAGAGCAATGTATCAGGCCATCAACAAAAATACAAAAAAAGAAAAGACGCCAAAAGTTATGGCTTAATTCATTATTATAAAGCCCTTCCTGACTGGTGTAGAGCTAGCAGTAGAGCATGTTAATTTACATTAATTTCTCAATTTTTTTTTATTTCTTTTAATATATAACCTAAAGGTTTCCAAAAGAAAAAGCATAATTATATAACAAACATTTGGCTAAAAAAGATGTATCAGACTGAGTACTGATGGTAAACTTACACAATTTGTTTACATTAGTCTTGTGTTTATGTCAGTAAATGTTAATGTGTACTGATGGTAAACTTACACAATTTGTTTATAGTAGTCCTCTGACCATGTCACTTTAGTCTGGTTGTACAGCTCCAGCAGTGTACTGGTAATGTTCAGATTCAATACTTCTTGTGCTAAAAAAAATAAATAAAAGCAAAGTAATCAGAACTGTATCATTTGAGGGTCAAACTTTTCTTAAAAATAGAATAATTTACAAATGAATGATTTTTGAAAAAGTCAAATCAGTCAATATAAATGCCACTACATTTCACTTCATTGATCTTGTGACATTTTGTTGTACATCAGAGACAGCTCACAGGGCAAGAACTATCAGACTACATGTGTATGTTCTTGTGCATTTATAATATACTGTCAAGTGGAAATTTTAGCGAAATAAAAATATAGCATATTGTCCTTTAAAATTGGTATTTTTCAATTAGAGTGAAGTAATTTTGGTGAATATAAAAGGCTCACTAAAGAGTCAATTGCGAATATTTACATTTGCAAATGTTTTCCTTTATATAACACTACTGAAAGCAAGCAATTATATAACTGTATAAATACAGGTATGGGGTCAAGAGGTCATAGATGTGAGTCTGGATAAACGTTCCACGTAATCTCTGTGTGACATCATAAAAGGTCGACGCGCATTTAGTGGATAGCATACATGCCATTGGGTTTGAAAAATAATGCATTTCGCACATTAAAAGGAACAATCAGGCAAATTTAAAGTATGAATAAGTCACAAATATAAATATAAGTTATAAGGTATCATCTTTTGAGTTTTATTTAGATGTAAAACGGGTTGGCACATGATCAAATCTTCCATAAAGCCCTTCTGACTAACATTGTACATTTCAACAGAAATGAAACTAAGAATTTTACCATTAATTTGAATGGCTGTTTTCTTCTCCATATTTTGATAGTATTGTTTCCATTCACATCGACATCTGTAATTAATAGAGAAAGAAATTAATAATTAAAGAAGTTGAATATAAACAGAGCAAAAATGCATAATTAAGAAATAAGATATCATTTTTAGAGTTGCATGAGGGTATGACATGATGTCGGTCACGTGATCAAATTCTATAACGCCTGAAGGGCGTTATAGTATATTTGATCACGTACTGACTTCATGTCACACCCCAATGCAACTCTAAAACATAGGTAATCAGAGATTACAGAGCTCACCTCAACGAATGTTGTCTTTAAGTAAGGCGAAGTTACACAATTCACCAAAAAAAAGTGTACATCACAAAATGAAAATATTTATGCAATTTTGATCTGATACTTTGGAATAGAGCTATATAAAAACTTCAAACTAGTTCTTTTTCATGAAAATGTAATTAAAATCCAGCATCTGAAGCAAATTTGAGAGTTTTCATCCCTTGATGCATCATTTGTGCAAGTTTGGTTTATACAATGTTATATAAGCCTTATAGTTTTTTTGTAATAGACCTGCAACCATAACTTTTACCTGGTCTATTATCTAAAAAATGTATGTCTAATTCAGCATCCGAAGCAAGTCCATTAGTGTGCATCCTAAGATGTATCGTCCAGGCAAGTTTGCTCTTTATAGGGCTCATAGTTACTTGTAAATAAAACCTGCACCAAAAACTTTAACCTGTTCACTCAACTGGAAAATGTGGGTCAGATTCAGCATCCGAAGTAAGTCTGGTAGTATGCATCCTTAGATGTACCATCCATGCAAGTTTGGTCATAATAGTGCTCAAAGTATCTTGGAAACGAAAACTGCACCTAAAACTTTAACCTGTTCACTCAACCGGAAAATGTATGTCAGATTCAGCATTCGAAGCAAGCCTGGTAGTATGCATCTTAAGATGTATCAAACCTGCAAGTTTGGTCATTATAGTGCTCATAGTATCTTGGAAATGAGACCTGCACCAAAAACTTTAACCTGTTCACTCAACTCGAAAATGTAGGTCAGATTCAGCATCCGAAGCAAACCTGGTAGTATGCGTCCTTGGACGAGTCATCCATGCAAGTTTGGTCTTTATAGTGCTCATGGTTACTTGGAAATGAGACCTGCACCAAAACTTTAACCTGTTCACTCAACTCAAAAATGTAGGTCAGATTCAGCATCCGAAGCAAACCTGGTAGTAAGCATCCTTAGATGTATCACCTATGCAAGTTTGGTCAACATAGGAGTTATAGTTACTTGTAAATGAGACCTGCACCAAAAACATTCACCTGTTCACTCAACTGGAAAATGTACGTCATATTCAGCATCCAAATCAAACCTAGTAGTGTACATCCTTAGACATATCATCCATGCAAGTTTGGTCAACATAGGGTTTATAGTTCCTTGGAAATGACACCAACACCAGAAACTGCACCAAAAATGTTAACCTGCTCCAAAAACCTTAACCTGGTCATTCCTTTGCTGAAATTGCAGCATTTGAAACTTTGACTGGTACAATGAAACATACTAGAAGCATCTTCCATGCATGTCTAGTCAATATAGGACATAGAAGTACTTTAAAAGAAAACTGCTCCAAACAAGAGGCCCACGGGCCTAATAGGTCACCTGAGCATCATGCAACAACTTTTTTCAAATGATTGAATTTGTTTCATGTTTTAAGCTAGATGCTAAGGCATTCACAATTTTGGAAGAGGCACTCTTGCTCAACATAACTATGTACTTAGTAAGTTTATTTAAAACATAGGAGCAGAGAAGATTTTCAAAGATTTAATGCATTTTCACTATATAATCAGTAGAGCCCTGCCCTAACACCAGAACCCCTGACCCTAGGGCTATAAAATTCACAATTTTGGTAGAGCCACTCTTGCTCATTATAACTATGTACTTAGTTTATTTAAAACCTAGGAGCAGAGAAAATTTTCAAAGATTTAATGCATTTTCACTATATAATCAATAGAGCCCCGCCCTAACACCAGAACCCCTGACCCTGGGGCCATGAATTTCAAAATTTTGGTAGAAGCACTCTTGCTCATCATAATCATTTACTGAATTAGTGTATTTAATACCTAGGAGCAGAGAAGAAGATTTTCAAAGATTTAATGCATTTTCATTACATAATCAATATAGAGCCCCGCCCTAACACCAGAACCCCTGACCTTGGGGCCATGAATTTCAAAATTTTGGAAGAGGCACTCTTGCTCATCATAATTATTTACTGAATTAGTGTTTTTTATACCTAGGAGCAGAGAAGAAGATTTTCAAAGATTTAATGCATTTTCATTATATAATCAATATAGAGCCCCGCCCTAACACCAGAACCCCTGACCTTAGGGCCATAAAATTGACAATTCATGATGACACTCTTGCTCATCATAACTATGTGCTTAATTTGTTTATTTAATACTCAGGAACAGAGAAGAAGATTTTCAAAGAAATAATGCATTTTCACTATATTATCAATAGAGCCCCGCCCTAACACCAGAACCCCTGACCCTGGGGCCATAAAATTCAAAAATTTGGTAGAGCCACTCTTGCTCATCATAACTATGAACTTAATTTGTTAATTTAATACCAAGGAGCAGAGAAGAAGATTTTTAAAGACTTACTGCATTTTCACTAATATATAATCAATAGAGCCCTGCCCTAACACAAGAACCCCTGACCCTGGGGCCATGAATTTCACAATTTTTGTAAAGGACTCAATGCTGATTACAATCATACCAACAGTTTGACTGCTTGATGTTGGGGAGTAAAGAAGAAGATTTTTAAAGATTGCACTATTTTTAGTGGTTTTTGCCCAACTCCCAAGGTTCCAGGGGGGGGGGGGGGGGGGGGGACCACGAAATAAAAAATTTCTGTTCCCCTTCACCCATAGATGCTATATGCCAAATTTGGTTGAAATTGGTTCAGTGGTTTCAGAGAAGCTGAAAATGTTTAAATGTTAACGCACGACGGACGACGACGGACAAAAAAGGATAGCAATAGGTCACCTGAGTTTACTCAGGTGACTTAAAAACTTAACCTGGGACGCCGACACCGACGGGGACGCCGAGGGTATTACATAAGCTCCCCCAACTTCGTTGAGGTGAGCTAAAAATGATATTTTATTTCTTATATTTATATTTTACGTTTTCATTCAATTTACAAACAAATAAAGGCATTATTTAGACTTATATTTTGGAATGCAATGTAACGTTACTGCAACATTATGTGACGTCGCAGTCGGAACTTTCCAAATTGCACGTGCAGTTTGCTTTCCGTACGCAAGAAAGTCTGATCATGTGACCGACTGCATGTCATCGAAAATTGAATTTAATTTTTTTAGCATTTTCATATAAGGAAAGGCATTGGCAAATGTAAATATTCAAAGTGTAAAAGGACTTAATGGTTATAAAATTATCAGAAACAACATGTGTTTGTAAAACACTGATGCCCCTGTATGGCAACATAGAAAAGATTAGGCATTTCTTATATTTTAATTTAATTAATTGGTACCAAACTTAGGGTATTCACACTAGAAAAACTTAGGGTAAAACTTTATGGTCAAGGTTTGCTTTTTTAAAGTAAGTCAATCTCAAAGGTCAAGGTCAAATTAAGGGTCAAAGTTCTTGGTATCCAATGAAGGATCTTTTCACAAGGATTACATATATGAAGTATGAAAGCCCTATCCCTTAATTACCGTTCAAAAGTTATGGCCAAGGTTAAAGTTTTTTCACAAGTACCGAAATCTACAAGGTCAAGGTCAAAGGGCCAAGGTTGTTGGTGTCAAGTGAAGATCTTTTAACAAACATTACAAATGTGAAGTATAATTGTCCTGGTGTCTACTGTTCAAAAGACATGGCCAAAGTAAAATTTTAAAATTTTCATGTAAAAGTGGGTCAAACTCCAAGGTCAATGTCAAAGTAGCTGCAATAATGTAGCCCTCTCCGATTTTTTTTAATCTGATGTTTTCTGGAGAGGGCTACAATTCCATCGCATCTCCGTAATGGTGCAAATATTTTTTTTTAATAGGAGCAACTGCAGGCAAATTAAATTATTTTTACATTCAACTTACTTCTAATAAGACAAATTTTTTATTCACTGTCAACAGTAGACCCCGTTAAATGCGAAAAACTTGTAAAATAACTCTGTATGTTTCCTGGTAGTTTACTTCAGCAGCCATGACAGTTCACGCGTGACGTAATGAGAATTTCGCTTGAAATTTAGAACAACTGAATAAAGCAATTATCAATGTTTATAAATGTATGTGCTGAATTTCATCACAAAAACATAGGTATATAAAACCATTTTAAGTGTTATTTTTATGCAAGCAGCGATATTTATGTTTAAAATAAGGGAATTCCAAAAAGATCCGCTCCTATAGAACCTAAATTCCCAAAATACAATCTATCAAGGTCAGTAAACATGGCGGATAAATTCGAGTTGTGATGTTGACATACGCGAAAAATAAGCGATATAGGGATCGTTCTGTATATTTTTGCATTGGTTTACGTCTTGGATGACTACTTATTTGGAGTCAAAGTAAGAAATGTTAATAAAATAGCCATTTACTGTTAATTTCAGCCGAAATCCGTGCGGGAGCAAATCACTCCCGCAGCTGCGCCATTGGAAAGATCCTAAGGAGTTGTAGCCCTCTCCCCCCCCCCCCCAAAAAAAAAAAGGGAGAGTGCTACATTATTGCAGCTAATGTCAAAGGGTCAAAGTTATTGTTATCAAATGAAAGATCTTGTCATAGGGATCAAATATGTAAAGTATGAAAACACTAACCCTAAATCTGTAAAATTTTAGGTCAAGGATTTCTTTATTTAAGTAGGTCAAGGTCAAAGGTCAAGGTCAAAGGGTCAAAGTTCTTGGTATCCAATGAAGGGTCTTCTCACAAGGATTACATATATGAAGTATGAAAGCCCTATGCCTTATCGTTCAAAAGTTATGGCCAAGGTTAAAGTTTTTTCTCAAGTACGGAAATCTACAAGGTCAAGGTCAAAGGGTCAAGGTTATTGGTATCCTGTGAAAGGTCTTTTAACAAACATTACATATGTGAAGTATAAATGTCCTGGTGTCTACTGTTCAAAAGATATGGCCAAAGTAATATTTTAAAATTTTCAAGTAAAAGTGAGTCAAACTCCAAGGTCAAGGTCAAATGGTCAAAATTTGTGGTGCCCAAAGAAAGGTCTTGTCACAAGGAATACACATATGAAATATGAAAGTCAAGCTCTACTAAATCAAAAGTTATGGGCAAGGTTAAAGTTTTTGCGGACAAACAGACAAACAGAGAGACAGACAGACAGACACGACAAAAACTATATACCCACGAAACTTTGTTATGGGGGCATAAAAACAGTTTGAGGACAAACATTTTACAATCATGATTTCTTTTCAAGTCTATGCTTTGCAGACAAAGCCAACCCAATCATTTGGGAAATGTTTTGATCTTAAAATTACACTAGCTGACATTAATTTAACCCTTATCATGCTTTATAATATTTGTATAATGTTAAACCAGGGTGCTGCATAAAACAATAAAATCATTTTTTAAATATTAGTGTCTTTAAATTACAGTAGAATTTTTATTTCTTAAGATACATCCATAATCCTTATATAATTTTTATAGTTTGAATCAGTACAAATGTCACTCCATTATCAGATTCATTCTTAAAACTCACCTGTGTAAGTTACAGGTAAGAAAAGGTAATGCATGTGCATTCTACACAAAACTACACTAAAATTTCATTCTTTTAAAACAAATACGATTTCTTTCAATCAAAAACAGTTTTGATGCGATGATATTTCATCACCTTTTCCTATACATATATCTACTGTGATACAGGTACGCTCAGGTAAGACAGGTACGTCAGGTAAACCTCGTGAACCAAGAAACTAGAGAAAATATTCAGTTATTTATGTTTATTTATTTCAATGGTGTGAATAATTGTAAAAGGAAAATACTAAACAAGTACAAAGAACTCAAATTCGCACGTTTTATTTCGGAGACGTGTCCACAACGTCCCAGTTCTCGTGTACATATCGTCGTCTGCATAACACCAACTTTATCCAACTAATATATCTATATCTCCGGTATAAATTCGTTGAAATTAATAAAACGAACATACTCAAAGCACTCAAAAGCAATATCTTTTCCAAATTACCAAGATAATTTAAAATAAATGCAGTTATTCAGCGTTGTTTAGGAATAAATCGTCATTGTCGATACATTCCGCCATTTTTGTAACTGAAGTAAACAAGGAATACAACCTGCGTCTTTTTGATGAGCTTTTGTACTTTCAACCAATGAAATCAGGGCTTATAAACAGTGTTTCGGTGTGTAAAACGGATATTACGAAATACCAACACAAAAATAGTTTATACAATGGTTTTTTATTCTTAAAATAGGAATGGGAATTTCCGATATTCAAAAACAACTTATGCCGCGACCAGCACTGAAACGTAAAGTTGCCGATCGCGGCAAATGTCGCGATTAGCACGATAAGGGTTAAGTATCCATATTAGCTCCAGCTAATTAATTACACCCTTACTTCCACTGTTCCAAAAATGGCTCCCATCCCGACAGTTTCCTGTTGTAGTAGTCACCCATCAAAATAAAAGATCCACTCCCCTCTTGTCTTGGGAGAAACTGCTGGGAGAACTGAATGCTGTTGAAGGAAATTTCTGCCAGTGGCACATCGGAGTCCCCACAATCGTCTATCAGGCAAACACACACAGAGGATGACTTTATCTGAAAGAGGATGAAAAATAACAAGATTATAACTTACAATGATCATGGATTAACTGGGAAACTCCACTATGGGGATGCTTGTAAATAAGCTTGATATTTCTAAAAATTGCCCTTGTTGAGAATTGTACAAAATTTAAATCTTTACTCCATATGAAAGCTTAGATCTGCATATGTCTTGTCAATTCTACATAACAAGATTTTCAAATAACACAATCAAATTTTTGCCACATTAAGAATTTGGGAAGTCATTTTGCTATAGACTCTAGATAAAATATCAGAAAATGTGAGCAGTTTAACTGTCAACACACAAGAAATGAAAACAGCGATATCTAGTCCATTTCTTCACAGTATTTAGCTTTAATCATATGTACTTGGCTTTTTACAAGAAACAAACCAGAGAAGTAACCTTAGCATTTCTGTGAAAAGATCCATGATCCACCCTGGCCAACACTAACCTCCATCCCCGTGATATGAAGTCCCCCCTCTTGTGACTGGCCCCTCTCCTCTGGTACAGCGTTCTCAGTCAGCCAGACTGCCGCCTCCATCAAATTCATCTTCTTCAGATCTAGAGCTTTCTTACAATCCTCCATACTGAAGCCCATATCATAGAGACTGCTTATCTTGTCAGCTGATAATGTACCAACAAAATATTTCTGTTAATTATGAGAACAATGATGACATTCCATTTATTCAATTATAATTTAAACCAAGCTTCCTCTGAAAGGTGAATTCCAAATTTTTTTTTAATGGTTGAACTATATCAAACATTTTCTAGTGAAAATTGACTGCAATGATGTTGTCATTTTCTTTAAATGTCTTCACTTCATTTTAGACTTACTAAATGTTACACTGCATCTCTTATTATGAGATTGCTTCAAGTAAACATTGTGAAGAAAGGAAGAGTTGTCTTCCTTAAAATCACCAGAAAAGATATTTGCCCAATCAATGTCAAAATGTTAAAGCTTGTGAAGTAGATAAATTACAAAATACCCTACCAGGGTAGGCTTTATCTGTTGGCTTGTCATGCTGTGTTGCTTTCAGTGCCTGCTCTGGGATGGAGTTCAATATCGCCAGGAACATTTTCATGTCAATGTAGGACAGTCGAATGTTCATAACATTAAATGTAATCTGAAAAGGAAGTGATTTAATCCATGTTATCATCCTTAATCATCTGTTTAACTTTTTGAATCAAATGGTAAATTAGTGCAACTTGGCTCCAAATTTGTCACTATTAACTGTTTTTAAATCATCTTACTCTACATTTTTGATACACTTTACAGAGAAATCTGTTGAATACCTCGAGGACAAGGTTATTTTGGTGGACCTGAGAGGCCTCCAGTAATCCAGCGGATGATGACAGTTTATGTTTGGGAAGTGGATTAGCATTGAGATCGATGTGGATAGTTAGTGGATCTATGATGGACTGAGCCGTCTCCTCTTCTGCTGTCAAAGAGCAGGAAAATACCTCCAAAGACTGAAGAGTGCACGTCAGAATTTTGTCCTTGGCTTTGGGGCGGAAATTCAGTATTGCTGTGCTCTATAATACATGTAATTTGAAAATAAACAAAATTTTAAAAATTGTCAAATGAATTTACAAAGTACATTATTGGTTCATGCCTTGAACTAGAAAAAAGTATGTTTAAACTTTGAACAAACAATGTACTTGTATAAATATTTTTCACAATGGTTATAATATGTCTCATCAATCTTGACTGCAGATACAAACATTTATTAATAACAGAATGAACAATCATTTTTTTAAATCTATATACAGCCTACTCCGGATATATTGAAATTCAGGGGACCATGCAAATTATTTCAATATATCCGTAATTCAATATAAGCGAAATCGTGAAGCCGCCATTTTTACAAGTTCAATTCCAATCTAAAATAAAGAAGAACAAACCCGAACAAATTAACTTTGTTCTCGTTTATAGACAGATAACATAGAATGAATATGAGTCCTTGAGAATTTAAATATTTTTTTTATTTCTAATATATTCAAAAGACAATCTTCAACCTCATTACACGATCTCATTTATTTGCGTTTTGGCGAAAATTCACGGGACTAAAAAGGTTGAGTACTGCTGAACGCTGCTTGTATTTCATCGTAAGTGTACTCGGGTTAATTCCTGAGTTATTTCGAATTTAGGCATACCAATAGTCATTAACAGCAGACATTTGATTTCATAGTTATTTTTTTTCTAGATCTGTGAGGGTTGTTATTATAATATTACGTTTAGCTGTTTAGCCTCGATATGTCCGTATTATATACATGGACGCAAAGAATTTAACAGTGAAGAATTTAATTTCGTAAGAACATGCAGTATAAAAACACATAAGGTGAAAACTTAATTATTCACACCTTTGTATATCACCTGGTCAATCAGGCATAATTATTGCCACCAACCGTAATGACAGCCGCCAGGGAGTACTTCAATATAACCTTATGAAAACAACTCATTATCACCTGTGGGGACCGATCAGTGGCTTCAATATAAGCGAAATTTCAATATATCTGATTTCAATATAACCGTTATTTTAATGCAAAGAATATGAGAGGCAAAAACGGGGGATTTATTTTTATTTCAAAATAAGCGGAATTTCAAAATAAGCGAGTTCAATATAAGTGGAGTAAGCTGTAGGATATTCTAGTTACTTTAAGAATGACAGCATTAGTGTCCCAGGTAGAGCTGTCTTCCACGACAATGAACTGTGTGTCTGACACATTCAGCTTCAACTCAAAGGGCACCTCCACCTACAAAGAAATAAAAGAAATGCCAAACTTCCACACAATTGAAGTGAAATGAAAGACATAATTTTTTAAGCAATATTCAAATTAAAGTATACATTTTACATTCATTCTTCTACAAGCAATCTTTTACTTCCAAAAATCTAATTTTTTCCTACATCAACATTCTACATGTATATAATATGGTATTTTACATACCTTCACAGAAAATGACCTCCTTACCTCCTCTACAATAGGCCCTCTCTTTGTCATTATACCACTAGACACGGTCAGAGGACTCGTAGTTTTAGTGGAATCTCTAGACGTCTGTCTGCTGACCTCAGGTGAACTCATCACTACATCTTCAGCAACGGACTCTTTCTCTGCAAAATAAGATACTTCACCTAACAAATCATGTTACTGTCAATCAATCTTGCATGATATCATTTTAAAATTTTGCTCCTGAGTAAGACTTTGGGAAGGTGGTTGGGTTGAGGGTGTTTTTAATTCCTTGAAAATTTTGGCTTGCTGCTATGACAACACACTGAAAATGACATGATGAGTCAGTTTCCACAATCTCACTTTCGCCGCAGAAGACATACCCATAATGAAGGGATCCTCAGGACTCTCCATGATGAAATCGCGGACGGACAGAATCCAATCAAAGATACACATGACCTTCATGTTATTAAGGATGACTGAGAACTTGTTGGACTCCTGTGTGGCCCGGTAGTGGAGCTCTAACTGGAACGTCTTGGATTTCTTACTGCTGGGTCCGGGCTGCAGGATCTTCTCAAAGACATTAGGACGGACATTTACAGGGGCATCTGAGAAGAAAATGAATTACTTCAAATGTCAGAGAAGCAAACAAAACACAAAATATCAGAAAATCCATAAAATTCTATTAAATACACATGTACATGAAATGATATTGCTGAAATAAATCTTAATGGAGCACATCTTCACCTTTACTGCACTGGTCTG
>NW_026934892.1:0-6203 GCF_032062105.1 Saccostrea cuccullata
TGAAAATTTTGTTTCCTGCAGAGCCAAATTGAAAGGAACAATGTAGAATAGTGCAATACTTTAAGATTGCCACTAGAGTTGGATTAAATTAATTTTTTTTATTTTCTAGCGATAGGCCATCGAATTTCATCTGGAAATATAAAATTCTTTGATATCAAATTACATATAAATATATAGGCATATATCGATCCAAATAAATATTAAGATTAACACAACTTGAATGTTTTGTTTTGTTAATCGCTGCATGGTTAGTTTTTTTTAATTCATTTCCTTTCTCTATGAAAAAATCATGTACCAGAAGATTCAAAATCAGTGTGAAAGAGAAACATCTTAAGAATGTCCAAACATTTTTGTCGTGCAACGATAGAAAATTTCCAACTTTGTCTTTATTGTAATGTTGTATTAAGTGTATTCCTGGGTGATATTTTATTTGTAAAAATCGAAATTGATATGGAGATTTAAGCTCATAAGGTTTTGTAAGAAACTTACATTTTAAAAATTTTTTAAGAATTTGTAAAATTTGTGAATTTGTTCATTATAAGAATAATAGTCTTTTCTTTTTTTTTTTGCCTGATTATTAAGGGGAAAACTTTTCAAAAAGAAAAAAGTGAATATTTATTAAGATTCAGAGTAGGTATGAATTAAATGGATAGCATAAAATATAAAATTTGATATCCAAGATAGATAAATCCTGTTGATTTACTTTTACAATAGAAAAGGCTTTGATCAACGTTAGTTAAATCTTTGATGTAATAGTAACTTAATTAATGATATCATTTCTTTGATAGGATTTTTTATTATTACAAATTCACCTTTATGAAAATGAAATGTAAGACGTAAGAAGATTTGATACTCTTTCAAATTGTCTGAATAAATGATATATGCAATGTAGAAACCATAACATATATTATTCTACCTGAAACATGTTAAGGATCATGATAAGTCATATTCCAGATTTTATTTCTCATGATACCTTTTTTGAAATCGATTTTGTAGATAATAATAATAGAAAATTATAAATAATTCAAAATTTTTTTAAATGATTCATGTTAAATATAATTTTAAAATACATAGTACACATATAATGGTCTTTTTCCTGCCCGTTGCCTTCTCATTCTATAGGAGATGGAATGATTTCAAATTTTTAATGTAATTCTAATAATTAAAATTTCATCAATTACAATCATAAATCTTAATGATATAGGAAGGTTTAATCAATTATTATACATATACAAGAGATATAATATTAGTTTATGGAAGATTAAAATTTGAACGTATTAGTACGTTTACAAATTTTGTATATAACTTAATTTTTGGAAGTATTAAAAAGTAAAGTGTGAATTTAACAAAAAATAATGAGGATAAGATCTAAGTTAAATTTCATTAAACGATCAAATTTAATTTAACCATAAAACTTTATTTTATGGACATGTTAATAATAATTATCGTTTTCTATACTAGAGGTATAATATTTGTTTACGGGAGACTTAAATCCAAACGTATTAGTAAGTTTACAATTTTCCAAACTTTATTGAATTTGTTCTTTTTAAAATTTTCCCTTAAACTGTATTTAAAAGCGTATTATTTTCTAACGGTTACAATCCCACAATATGTTATACTATGCATTTGAACATTAAATAACAGCAGCATTTAAATTGCATTTAAGGTAAAAGTAAACCCAACTTTCATGCAATGTCGCTAGTTTCTTTATTTCTACATTCCCCCCGGCCCCGTTGGGTAGTGGTTAAATTCTTAGAGTCGCGAATGGAGTTATTAGTGTGACGTAGAGATCGGTCCTTCGGATGAGACTGTATAAACCGAGGTACCATTTTTAGTGGTGCTGGCACAAAGTAGATCCCTCCCTGCTCAATGGCCCTATATGCCGAGAATTGGATAAAAGAAGTTGGGCGCATTTGGCGTGTGATCTACAGGAATCATTTGTACGGAACCTTTATGGTTTAAATGTCCATTTTTTGGTTGGCTGAACATAGCTGGTAATTTTCAAACACTCCATAGGTTTTTTTATCATTTAGTTTGAAAGTGAGAGATTGCAACTTTTTTGTCCTTTTTTCCTAGGGGGTACTAAACATGATAATAATGTGTCACAAAAACTAAACACCTAAAATACTGTAAATGTATTATATTTGGCGTGTACGATATTTTGCGGAAATTGAATTTTCAACAAGTTGGCGTAGTTTTATTTACCCTTTTTTGAATGTGCTTTACATAAACCTTTATACACAAAGCATTTAGCGATGTACTTGATTTAGCGGAGGCCGCTTTCCGCGAAAGGCGCTAAAAAGAATACACAGCCAAATGTAATACGTTTACAGTATTTAATGCATATAGATGCATGATACGTGTACATGTAGATTATATAGCGGAATAGAAGACTAGAATTGCTTTCGCTCGAGAACCAAACTGAACCAAAGTTTATCTAATTCAAAATTTTAATACATGTACATCAATACATTAAAACGAAACTGACAAAATAGATGGTTGTTTGCATAAAAAAAAAATTAACGCCCCACGCCAGGCTCGAACCAAAAACTTTTCTTTTCCAGTGCAGTGAACAGGTATCCTAACAAACTGAGATCCCCGCTTCACATACACATATGATTTTAAAAGGACAAAGATGCACCACATTCACACATTTGGTTTTTTTGGGGGGGAAAGTTTTTCCTTTTTAAGTGGTCTCTGGGTTTTAAAAAAAGTGTATTGGTTTCTTTAAATTTTAAATAAAAAAAAAACGTTTAAAAATTATGGAGAGAAGACCAAGAGAAAAAAATTTTTTTGAAAAACGTGTTTAAAATGTACCATTTTGTACCAAATGTTCGATTGGCCAATTTTCAAGTTGTTTTTTTAGCAAATCAAAGCTCAATTTCGGGAAAATATTTTCCTTTCCTGTTGTACGGGGAAGATGAATAAAAAAATATGTTAAAATTTCATGTGACATGTCGATAAAATTTTCACTTTTCAATTACGCCCAGGTTCCTAGCGAAAGCCAATCAAAAGCGCCCTCGTTCTTTGCAGCTCTCCGGGCAAGTGGTGGCGTCTCCATAAATGACGTTAAATCACATATACAATCAATCAATCTAAATTTGCATGGCACACCTGCGAAGAAATTTAAAATTAATTTCTTTAAAGCCCAAAGGAAATATTTTTAAAAGACTGGGTTTTGAAAATTTTTTTCAACTTAAACCCGGTAGGTTCGCTTCGTGATGGTAAGGCCCGGGTTCGATTTTCGTTCGAAGCACTGCGTAAACCAAACGTAAGCGTAGACAGTGACTTTCTTTTTGCCAAGCGCTCGGCAAGAAGTTAGAGTCACGAGTTTTCCAGATATGACCTTAATATCGTTTTCCCATGTCACGATAGGCATTGGCACGATAAAGAGCCCTCACTGCTAAAAGACCCTGAGTGCCAAGTATAGGTCTAAATTGTAATCCCTTCAACGGCATTCATTGGCGTCTCTGTATGAGTGAAAAATTCAGAAATAGATTAAACAATATACAATAAATCAACATGTTCAAGAAAAATTATCATAAAATATTACTTACTATGCTTTAAAGTTTTGTACAAATGTACCCCTTTCATAAAAAACACGTAAGCTTGACACAGTGATAAAAGATGCTCTTAATACAACTTATTTGAGGGGCAGTTACATTTTTTGTAATTCGCAGCACAGTAAAGGTTTTAGTATGGATGCGGCGCGGAATTTATCAGGAAATGTTTACTGTGACGTCACACATATAATAAGGTCTTCAGAATTACAAAATGACATTATTTGCTACTTCAAGCTGCTGGATAGTCGTAGACTATTTAAAAAACTCACTATCACATGCATTTTTGTCTTTGTAAATCCCATACAACAATATATAAATGATTCATCGATCGCAATGTACTTGTCAACGTGACGCCATCTCGAAAAAATGACTCAGTTTGTACACTGTGAAGGCTGATCGAGTCACATTTTATACATTGAAAAATGCTTTAAAATAAATTTTTGTTCACAAATAAAATATTATTTGCAGTTCTATAAAAGGCCGTTAACTTGGATGCTATGTCTATTTAACTATTTTAATATATAATGTCCGTATATTCTCCAGACAGGTGATATTGTCGTGTGTATGTAGATTATTGAAAAATTGAAGACCCCTAATAAATGATTTATTGAAAGGGCATTCCCTAAAAGATCTTGCAAAGTTTTAATACATAAACTCAACACGCATTAAGATACTTGAAAAGTGGGCAAACCCTCATGCTATCTTGCAAATAAATTAATTATAGCAATATTTAATTTAGCTAATCAGCAAAATATTCAAGTTTTTGGGCCAACAAATTAAATGTTAGCAATTTAAAAAGGGAATCTCTATAAGTTCGCAGCACTTTTCACAAACTACATATGGTGTTGAGAAGAATTTTAAACTTTGTTATGCCCTTGCTGTATTAGAATTTATAAAAATGACCTCAACAGCAATCGTGTGACTCCACATCACGTAAATAAAAAAAAATCAAATGTCCTCAATATGTAGATTGGAATCACATTTATTATTTTTTTTTCATTATTTAAGTCCTAAAAAGAATAGCTCATCTTTATAAAGTATATATTTTATCTTCAAAAAAGGGGAATTTCCATTTTTAACCTTCACTGTACTGCGTTTTACATAGCAGAGTACAGTTATAGCTGAGTTAGTTAAGCTTCCGTCTAACTCATAGTTCATAAATCTTTTAGATTGCTTGGGCAATGAAAAAAAAATAATACTTATTACTATGCACTATATGTTGATTTACAATTTCATGAGAATGGTCTTTGACTTAAGTATAGAGTAAGAAAATCTTCAGAGAAGATGAAATACATGTAGTCATGCAATATCAATTATCACAATTTTTTTTAAAATATCTAAATATGTCAATTAAAAATTGATATTTTAGCTTTTATGACAAACAAGATTGATAAAAAAGCAGATGCAAATGAAATGAAATTTAGCACATTGAAGAAAAGATCAATGGGAAAAATAGGATCTGTGCTATCAGGTCGATGGGCTGGTGGTTCCATTCCTGTACTTGTAAAAGTCCTCATTGACTGTTTGGAAATGAGGAAAAAAATTGTGATGCGTTGGATGTGTGCAAAGGGTGGAATTTCCCCTCAAAGCCCCAGGATCCTGATCAGACCACAGTTATAGAATTACATGACTGACAAAAAATTGCAAAAGTGCCAAGATGTGCAAATTGTGAATTTGATGACCTTAAAAAAGTCATGGAAGTTTAACAAGATCATAGTTTAGATAAAGGTTTTCTTTTTGATAAGGGGCCTTTGCTTTATATACTTTGAGGCTGAAGTTTTCACTTAAAATTGGAAAACAATAGGTATAGAGGAATTCATGAACAAATAATATTACAACAATAATTTTTCACAAGATGTGTTTTCGAAACACTATACGCCCGGCGGCAACAAAGTTCCAAAAAGCAATTTTTAGCAAATAGGTCTCAGTCAAGGTCATACGATCATTGTCATTGGAGTCAGTTGAAAGTGCTTAATTAGTGGAGTATACATACCAAATATGAAGTCTCTATCTTCACGGTTCAAAAGTTATGACGAAAGTTCGAAAAAGCTATTTTTGCATAAAGGTCACAGTCAAGGTCACAAGGTCATTGACCTTGTTTTCAATTGAAAGTGCTCAATTAGTGCAATACGCGTTAAAATATGAAGTCTCTCTCACGGTTCAAAAGTTATGGCGAAAGTTCGAAAAAACTATTTCAGCATAAAGGTCACAGTCGAGGTCAAAAAGTCATTGACCTTGGTGTAGTTGAAAGTGCTTAATTGGTGAAGTACGCAAACCAAATATGAAGTCCCATCTCTCACGATTTTAAAGTTATGGTGAAGGTTTAAGTTGACAACAGACAGACAAACAGCTAAACAACAACAAAAAAACAATTTCGCCCCCAAAAAAATTCGGGCGCATGAAAAGAATATTGTATGTCAATCCTTATGAGGCTGGTGAAGTCATCACTGCTCGTAGAAAATCAATGTTCGTGGATTGCGTGTGTACCCTTACCCATTACATCCCATTTACATTTAGTAAATATATTAAGTCATTAAAGATATCGTATAAACCCTTTGCAATTCGTGAATTTAAAAAATAATTTTTTTGTCCCCCTTTATCATTTATCCCCACTAATGATTGATTGATTAATGTTTTACG
>NW_026934893.1:0-6140 GCF_032062105.1 Saccostrea cuccullata
CTATTGCTGTACCTGTAAACAACAATCATTACAAATAATTACATCTCTAAAACTGTACCTATAGAAAATTTACTTTTACCAGCATTGAAAAAATCTTATATATAATCATTACCTATGCCTAGTTGGTAATCTTGGATGCCTGTTGAGTGTGATATGGAACTTATTTCCTCTACATCTTCAAATGTCTGCCAGTTGATGTACATATCTGTGGTAGAGGTCTAAAACACAAAGCTTACTCTTACAATTTGCTTAAACACAAATGCACATGGGATCAATAAACTGCTTCTCAAAGTCTCATAAAAACTAGAAATATGTCCATAGGACATGAATGCCCCACCGAGGGTATATTAGTAATGCAACATAAAAATTTGTATTGGTGTAAGAAATTTGATCAGAATATCTTGAATAGTGATGCAGTTGAATTGCTTACATCAGTATGTATCAGCATATGAAGTTTGACTCTAATTTCATTAAAGTGAGGTCAAGGTCAAAGTAAATGCCAAGGTCAAAAACTGTTGATGCAGTTGAAAAGCTCTCATCAGTATGTATCAGCATATGAAGTTGAAAAAATATTATAAATGGTTTCTTTAAAACTGACTTAAACACAAATTGATAAAAGTGAGGTCAAGGTCAAATAAAAGGTCAAGGCAAAAATGTTGAAGCAGTTGAATTGCTTACATCAGTATGTATCAGCATATGAAGTTTGACACTGATTTAGGAAAAGTGAAGTAAAGGTCAAAGAAAATGGCAAGGTCAAAAACTGTTGATGCAGTTGCATATCTCTCATCGATATGTATCAACATATGATATCTAGAATGAATGGCAAGGTCAAAAACAGTTGATGCAGTTGCATATCTCTCATCGATATTTATCAACATATGATATCTAGAATGATTTCTTTAATTAAAACTCACTTAAAAGTGAGGTCAAGGTCAAATAAAAGGTAAAGGTCAGATATGTTGATGCAGTTGAATTGCTTACATCAGTATGTATCAGCATATAAAGTTTGAAACTGAATTAGAAAAAGTAAGGTCAAGGTCAAAGGAAAGGTCAAGGTCAAAAACTGTTGATGCAGTTGAATAGCTCTCATCAGTATGTAACAGCAAATGACGTTTGATAAAAATATCTTGAATGGTATCTTTAAAACTGAGCTAAACACTTGTTAAAGATAAGTGAGGTCAAGGTCAAAGGAAAGGTCAAGGTCAAAAATGGTGAGGAAGTTGAATAGCTCTCATCAGTATGTATCCAACATGTGATGTTTGATAACACCATCTTGAATGGTATGTTTAAAACTGAGCTAAACATTAATTTAAGAAAAGTAAGGTCAATGTCAAAGGAAAGGTCAAGGTCAAAAAATGTTAATGCAGTTGCACAGCTCTCATCAATATCTATCAGCATATGAAGTTTGATGAAAATATCTTGGATACTTTCTTTGAAACTGAGCTTTGAACAGAGCTAAACGCAAAGTGTGATGGAAGGACAGAAGGATGGAAGATGGACATGACAAACACTATATGCCCCGGCCATATTCATGGCGGGGCATAAAAATTTCAATACATCTTCCATGGAATCCTTTACAGATATTCATCATTTATTATTAGGGATGGCAATTTGTAACCGGTTTATCGATTAATCGGTCAGAACAATGGTAATCGATTAAGAAATCTGCAATCGATTAGTCGGAAAATTTTTTAAAGAATGTATCAATTTCCTTAAAATTTAATTTGCAAATTCAAAAAAAAACACACCTGTGATTGTTCATAAGTTTGAACGTTTTCACATACGTGTATTTAGGGATAATTTATTAAGACTCTTCTGACTGAGGCTTTCGGGTAATTGGACAATTTGTGAAGTGTTAATTGCTGTTTAAACATCATGCCCTACCCAAATCTCCTATATCCCTGTAATGATATCAATTAAATCATCTCTAAATATTGTGAACTTCCTTTGCAGTTATCTGCCAAATTGTTTTTTTAAACAAACATTGTAAATTAAGTAATTACTTTAAACTGTTTTCTGTTAATCGTGTCAATGCAGAGTAACTGTTATATACTGGGGGGTCATTAGAAAGTACTTTATACGGTAATAACCAATATTTGCCCCCCAAATCAAACTTTGACAGAGAAATATCTAATTATGTTCTTAAACAGGGAGATATATGCTGACTTCAAATCACTGAATATTTTCATAAGCAATGACATCATACGTTTAAAATGACGTCACGAAAATGACATAAATTTAAAATTTTCATTATATCTACAGAAAAATGTATATATTACAACAATATTTTGAGTAAAAGTCACCGAGCGCAGGTCTGATCAGGCTCAATATTTTGATATGATGTGTAGAATGATAATATCAATGAAATATGTAAATATTGTTCCTGAGCAACTTGCGCTCTATAAATTTTAAAGCTAAAATTGTTAAAATTTTGTCCATTTTGTCCTATTTCTACAAAATGATATAAAATCAGACTAGTTTGTGACGTCATAAAAACAACAAGAGGCCCATGGGCCACAACGCTCACCTGAGAACTTTGACAATTCTGTCCTTTACTAGATTTACCCCTTGTAATACATATTGTGACCCCACCCTACCCCACTGATCATAATTTAGACAATTTGAAATCTACACTACCCCAGGATGCTTCCATATAAGTTTCAGCTTTTCTGGCCCAGTTGCTATTAAGAAGAAGATTTTCAAAGATTTTTCCTATATATTTCTATGTAAAACTTTGATTCCCCATTGTGGCCCCGCCCAATCCCCCGGGGTCATGATTTGTATAATTTAAAATCTTCACTATCCCAGGATGCTTCCACATAAGTTTCAGCTTTTCTGGCACAGTGGTTCTTGAGAAGAAGATTTTCAAAGATGTTTCCTATATATTTCTATGTAAAACTTTGATTCCCCTCTTGTGGCCCCACCCTTCCCCACGGGGTCATGATTTGAACAATTTAGAATCTTCACTATCCTAGGATGCTTCCACATAAGTTTCAGCTTTTCTGGCCCAGTGGTTCTTGAGAAGAAGATTTTCAAAGATTTTTCCTATATATTTCTATGTAAAACTTTGATTCCCCATTGTGGCCCCGCCCAATCCCCGGGGGTCATGATTTGAACAATTTAAAATCTACTACCCCAGGATGTTTCCACATAAGTTTCAGCTTTTCAGGCACAGTGGTTCTTGAGAAGAAGATTTTCAAAGATTTTTCCTATATATTTCTATGTAAAACTTTGATTCCCCATTGTGGCCCCGCCCAATCCCCGGGGGTCATGATTTGAACAATTTAAAATCTACACTACCCCAGGATGTTTCCACATAAGTTTCAGCTTTTCAGGCACAGTGGTTCTTGAGAAGAAGATTTTGAAAGATTTTTCCTATATATTTCTATGTAAAACTTTGATTCCCCATTGTGGCCCCGCCCAATCCCCGGGGGTTATGATTTGAACAATTTAGAATCTACACTACCCCAGGATGCTTCCACATAAGTTTCAGCTTTTCTGGCCCAGTGGTTCTTGATAAGAAGATTTTCAAAGATGTTTCCTATATATTTCTATGTAAAACTTTGATTCCCCATTGTGGCCCCGCCCAACCCCTGGGGGTCATGATTTGTATAATTTAAAATCTTCACTATCCCAGGATGCTTCCACATAAGTTTCAGCTTTTCTGGCACAGTGGTTCTTGAGAAGAAGATTTTTAAAGATTTTTCCTATATATTTCTATGTAAAACTTTGATTCCCCATTGTGGCCCCGCCCAATCCCCGGGGGTCATGATTTGAACAATTTAAAATTTACACTACCCCAGGATGTTTCCACATAAGTTTCAGCTTTTCAGGCACAGTGGTTCTTGAGAAGAAGATTTTCAAAGATTTTTCCTATATATTTCTATGTAAAACTTTGATTCCCCATTGTGGCCCCGCCCAATCCCTGGGGGTCATGATTTGAACAATTTAAAATCTACACTACCCCAGGATGTTTCCACATAAGTTTCAGCTTTTCAGGCACAGTGGTTCTTGAGAAGAAGATTTTCAAAGATTTTTCCTATATATTTCTATGTAAAACTTTGATTCCCCATTGTGGCCCCGCCCAATCCTCGGGGGTTATGATTTGAACAATTTAGAATCTACACTACCCCAGGATGCTTCCACATAAGTTTCAGCTTTTCTGGCCCAGTGGTTCTTGAGAAGAAGATTTTCAAAGATTTTTCCTATATATTTCTATGTAAAACTTTGATTCCCCATTGTGGCCCCGCCCAATCCTCGGGGGTTATGATTTGAACAATTTAGAATCTACACTATCCCAGGATGCTTCCACATAAGTTTCAGCTTTTCTGGCACAGTGGTTCTTGAGAGGAAGATTTTCAAAGATGTTTCCTATATATTTCTATGTAAAACTTTGATTCCCCATTGTGGCCCCGCCCAATCCCCGGGGGTTATGATTTGAACAATTTAGAATCTACACTACCCCAGGATGTTTCCACATAAGTTTCAGCTTTTCAGGCACAGTGGTTCTTGAGAAGAAGATTTTCAAAGATTTTTCCTATATATTTCTATGTAAAACTTTGATTCCCCATTGTGGCCCCGCCCAATCCCCGGGGGTTATGATTTGAACAATTTAGAATCTACACTACCCCAGGATGCTTCCACATAAGTTTCAGCTTTTCTGGCCCAGTGGTTCTTGAGAAGAAGATTTTTTAATGACCCCACCCTATTTTTGTCTTTTCTTGATTATCTCCCCTTGCGAGGGGATATGTCCCTTCATTTTTACAATTTAAATTCCCCTTCACCCAAGGATGCTTTGTACCATGTTTGGTCAAAATTGGCCCAGTGGTTCTTGAGAAGAAGTTGAAAATGTGAAAAGTTTACGGACGGACAGACGGACGGACGGACGGACGGACGACGGACACAATGTGATCAAAAAAGCTCATTGAGCCTTCGGCTCAGGTGAGCTAAAAATTGCCGATAAACTACTTTGAAACTATAATATGTTCCGTTAAATTATATTTCTCATACAATTCATAGAATTCAGCACATTTCAAGAATTTTTCAAAATTTGACTTTTGTGGGGGCAAAGGTATGCAGTATACCACATATAGTTCTTATCAATGTCTTTGATACACGTCAATGTTTTATGGTTTTCCTTTCGAAATTGAGTTAAATTAGGTAAGTATACAGAACAAGCATGAACAGAATATTTCTAATGCCGTTTTTCTTATAGTTGTTGTTTTTATTATTATAATTATTTATTTATTGGGGGTTATGTGAACAGAATTAATTTTTCAAAAAATGTCCGGAAAATGTGTATTTTGTTACTAATCGGTTAATCAGTCGGAACGTCTTGCCGTTTACGATTGGCAATTGCCATCCCTTTTTATTATAGATTACATTTTTATTTGCTTTACTTTGAAATTTATGCCTAACCTGGAACCTTGTGTCTGGGAAATTTCCTATCCACACCTTACCAGGTGTGGGAGGTGTTAGATCCACCACTATACCATCACTACAGGTGTTTAGCTCTGGCAGGACTTGGGTCCATTCCTCAAATTTTATCTCAGTATACACCGTGTGGATACAAATTACGTATCTCTGTCCATGCACCAATTCACCAGGGTTGAATTTAAAGTTGACATATTCTCTCCCTAAAATGAACAGATATACACTTTTTCGTTCATCTCATGTACCACTCTTCACTTCATTTATGGTTTACTTACTCCACTAATTAAGCTCTTTAAAATGGCACCAAGGTCAATGACTTTGTGACCTTGACTAAGGTCTACAGTAAAACTCGGTTATAACGAAGTCACTGGGACCTGTGAAATTACTTTGCTATACCCATAATTCGTTATAACCGTATAAGAAAGTCATAAAATTTATATACATTGTAGTTGGGGACCCAAAATGACTTGGCTATATCCGTAAATTTGCAATATCCGTGTTCGTACTAAACGAGTTTTGCAGTATATGCTCAAAATAGCCTTTTTGAACCTTCACCATAACTTTTGAACCGTAAGAGATGGAGACTCCATATTTGGTATGCTTACTCCATGCTTAAGTTCTTTCAAATGGCACCAAGGTCAATGACCTTGTGACTTTGACTGTGACCAATATGCTAAAAATAGCTTTATTGAACTTGTTGACACTGG
>NW_026934894.1:0-6122 GCF_032062105.1 Saccostrea cuccullata
GTTCTTCTTAGTAAGATAGGTAAATAAAATGGCCTGGCATAATATTTGATCTCTGACAGAAGAGGAGAGAGAAGGCCATTCTACACTTAATGATAGACAAGTCCCCATTTCCTTTAATTTCCGAATGTCCAGCTTAAAGTACAAGAAATTTTTTATCAGATAAGGATCGGAATTGTCGGGTACACCAAGCAGTTCAGACTCACTTGTGAGAAAAACGAAATGACCACTGCTAGTTTTTAAAGAATTTGATATCAGGGCTATCTCACTACAATTTGGGATCAAGACCTGGGCCGAAAATCTTGGGGAAAATTTGCAATTTTAGGGGGATTTTTTGGTGAAAAAATCAAATCATTATGTACATTGGATTTCAATTTTGGTGTTTGTTATAAAAAAAAAATTCTGATTTTTTTCTTCTGTATAGAAGAATTTGAATAACAAGTTCAGTTTATAAATGTCTTGCTACAAACATGTTTTTGAAATTTTGGCAAATGGCAATTGGGAAAAGAAAATCAATTAGTTGGAAAATTTGTACCTTGTTTGTATTGAGAATGGGGACTGGAATGGCCCCAACATACACAATCTAGGGCCCTGGTTATTGTTCTTTTGTATATAGGGCTTTTTCAAAGTTAATGTATTTTAAGGTTTTAAAGCCAAAATTCTGCTATAAGCCAGGAAGTTAATGATTCTTATACTCAGTTTCTCTGATGCAAGGCGGTTGAGATTCTTTGATCCCCTCCCCAGAATGGGACAGTGATCTTAGAATTACTAAGTCTAAAGAAAAGTAAAATTTCAGTTGTCTTATACAGTTTATGTGTCTCATTTAAATTCTTGATTTTAAAGACGATTTTGCAATTTTTGTGATATACGATGAAAAAAAAACATTGTGCAAAAATATTATTAAAAGCAAATAATAAAAAATATTAAAATGCTAAATGTACAAAAAATCTAAGTTTGTGCTTGCTTTAAATTTGAGACTTTTAAAAATTTCTTTTAAACTTTTTTTTAATTTAAAACATAAACCACCTGTTAAGTTCGTAAGATCAATAATGAAGACATTTCGCCAAACAGAACCTTTGTACATTCATGTATGTCATATTTATGAAACAGTTCATCATATCTCTAGTAACAACAAACATATTGTGCAGAAGAAGGGAAGAAGTTGTATACGCCTTCAGGTTAGCAAAGCTATAAAAATTTACGAACTCCTTGGTAGATATCAAATACATAAAACACGACTGAAAAGTGAGCAAAAGTGATACTTAAAATTCCAAGTGATGACAGAAAAAAAGTCTTACACAAACCCATCATTTAATCTACAATCTAAGAAAACATTAAAAACATTTTTACTTAAGAAGAATCTCTAAACTTATTAAGAGGATTAGATAGTTTAAGCTGGATGATATTGTAAATTGTCGCAGATCTTTTCGCTGTTCATTCTTGTCTTTGCGGTATATAGTCGTACCAGGGAGCCCTCTTCATATCCCCACAATATTTAATGATGCGGGGCCTGTAATTATTAATATCTACCCATCACGCTCTTAGGATGAAATGCGTTCATAGCACGGGGTAAATAATATCAAATCAGGGGGAAAGACACATATATAAAACTCCAATAAAAATTTGATGTATTATGACAACATTAAAGCGTGTATGATACTCTCTACCCAGGTTGCAGAAGAAAACAGAAATGTATTGTTTATTGTTAGAGTAAGCGTCTCATTGTACCAAACACATACAATGTCTGAAGACAGAGCCATTTCACGACATGTCGCAATAATCACCCTATCATTTTACAGGGAGGTTGCACGTTGCCAAATTTTCATGAGTCGTCTGCCAAGTTATGTCATATCTAAATGAACTGCGGCACATCATTTCAACAAATTATGTTCGACGCCTGCGACATTATGAACAATCTCTTTTCCAAAATAAAATGCCTCAGAAGACAAAAACTATCAGTGTCGGCTATCGGGCCAGTCAAACGCATTACAGAAAATCCACTTAATAACTTATTACATCAACGATAAAATTGATATTCGAGGGTCAAAGCAACAGCAGCAATTTCTTTTTTCAAATGTTCAATTACTATTATTTTTTCATGCAGTATTTTTCTGTAGTGTTTTCCAATTTTCGTGATTAGATACGATGTACGATCGAAAGTTTAATCCCGGTGAAATGACACCGATAATGAACAGAGGATGCAAGCACGCTATTCCTCCTTACAAATGGCGCCGGCTAAGTTACAAAATTGACATAGAAATTTACGTTTTAATATCTATAAGATAACATTATGATCCGACTTGCCCGTCTGGGCCGCTGGAACAATGCAGGAATTATTAAAAATTCCAGTGGTATCTATTTTGACAGAGACTTAAATAGAAGTAATAATCTCTTCATTTAAACAGACAAGACAAACTGGGAATCAATCGCCTCCGACAATGGGCGAGAATTATCGCACTCGTGCTGTACTGTCCCCGGACAATGGCGGAGTTGACTCCCGTCGGGATCGGCATTCATAAAATCCTAACACTCTTAAAAAAAGTTTTACTTAGTAGTCATTTTTTACTTGAAATAACAAAGATAAGTAATAGATCATTACTAAGCATTTACTTAAAATATTAAATCAATTACTGAAATATATATTAATTACTAAATTCAAATGTTTTACTTGATTTTTGTATTTTAAAGAATTGTTTTACTTACACACTAAAAAGTTTTACTAAGTAATTTATATTTACTTAAATTTGTGTATATAAGTAATAACATTACTTGGTCTTTACTTACATTTTACCACTATCTACTATATAACTAATACTTCTATGCCCCTGTAAACATAGTTTCGGGGGTATATAGTTTTTGTCGTGTCCGTCTGCCTGTCTAGCTATCTCTCTGTCTGTCTCTCTGTTTGTCCACAAAAACTTTAACCTTGCCCATAACTTTTGATTTAGCGGAGCTATGACTTTCATATTTCACATTTGTGTTCCTAGTGACAAGATCTTTCTTTGGGTACCACGAAATTTGGCCTTGACGTTGGAGTTTAACCCACTTTTACACAAAAAACTTTTTCTTTGGCCATATCTTTTGAACAGTAAATACAAAGGACATTTATACCTCACAGATGTATTATTTGTTGAAAGACCTTTCATTGGATACCAACAACTTTAACATTTTGACCTTGACATTGGAGATTTCCATCCTTGTGAAAAAACTTTAACCTTGGCCATAACTTTTGAACGGTAAGGGGTAGTGCTTTCATACTTACCGGTACATGTATGTAATCCCTGTGAGAAGACCATTCATTGGATACCAAGAACTTTGACCCTTTGACCTCGAAGTTTGACCCACTTTTAAAAAGCAAACCTTGACCATAACTTTAAAAGGGTTAGGGTTAGTGCATTCATACTTTACATATTTCATCCTCGTGACAAGACCTTTCTTTTGGTACAACCAAATCTGACCTTTGACCTTGACCTTAGAGTATGATCTACATTTCAAAATTGGTAACCTTGACCATAACTTCTGAAAGGTTGGGGCTAGTGCTTCCATATTTCACATATGTATTTTTTGTGGCAGGACCTTTCATTAGATACCAATAACCTTGACCTTTTGACCTTGACTTTGGAGATATCAAGAAATACCAATATATTAAATTTGCATATAAGAAAAGTTTAACCTTTGCTATGTTGCCATATGGGGGCATCAGTGTTTCACAAAAACATCTTGTTTAAATTGTATTTAATTGACTTACTTAAAACAATAATTTATTTACTGAATCAAGGAGAATTCAGAGCAGTTGCAGTAAAAATAATTACTGAAATTTGGTAGTCTAATTACTATCGGGATTGAATTCTTGAAATGTAATATATAATTTTGGCTTCCATGCATATTAATTGTCTGTGAGGAGGAGTTATCTTTCTTCTAAATATTCCTTCATGTGAAAAAAAAGTCATACTAAAAAAAGTGCTGTATTAAAGTACTTGAAACATTAAACCATTTTTAAAATGGTCCTTAAAAAGATACAACTTATTCAATTTATAAAGCTTTTGATGTTGGAATTAAATGTTTAATTGTAAAATATAATAAAACAATTACAAAGAAATTGGCAAAAGAAATAGAAAGTATTGTTTCCTTCATATGTATTGACAACTTAGAGGGTTCAAATAGGAAACTGATCAAGAAAACTGTGAGTAATACTCACATTTTGAACTGTCAAAGTTATCTCTTGTATCAGAGGGTCAATACTTTGCAGTGTTTCTAGTAAATAAAGTCGATTTTCGTAAATATGATAAGTATTTTATTTATTTAGTATTCTTTTAAGTAATAATATTCAAATTTTTCTCTAAATTAAGTAATAATAATTTAACAAAATTGAGTATTTCATTTACTAAGTAATATAACTCCTATAGTTTAAGTAATTCTATTGATACTTAGTAAATCATTTTATAAGTAAATGAATTCATCCTTATTACTAATTATGTTTACAATTACTAACCATGATAGTCATTTACTTGCTATTCTGACTAAATGGATTACTAATAATTACTAGTTTTTCTTAATCTAATATCTTATTTTAAAAACAACAAGTAAAACTTTTTTTAGAGTGAAGGGATCAACCCATCTCCATTATGTTGCGTTTACCTTACCACTTAGGTTGATAGTAGAGTATTGTTAGAGCGTTATTGTTATGTGAAGACTTTTTAAGACATTTAATATATCTTGACTTAAGAACCCAGGACATCTTCTTAAGTTGTGTATCTTAAGAAGGAAATTGCATTCCCCACCGGCTACAAATTTATATTTCATTTAGGCCTAAATCTACTGAATTCAGAAAATGGGTTACCGTTATTCTGGTAGATGAATAAGAAGGCATTATGTCAACTTATACATGTTTTATAAATACCAACAATTCACAAAGATTTCAAAGTTTTAACCTCCCGTTGTTATTTGCTAAATTACACTTAGTGCTTAAGATGCACACAGACAGATATACCGCAGAATTTGTTACTTATGACAATTTTTGGACCTGCTTACTCCTATTTATTCAATGAAATGTCTAATAAGTTTAAGTTGCAACAATTGTCGCAAACTTTTGTATGGTATGTAAAAATCTTAACTCAGAACTATGGTCGCAGACACTTTACAAGCATACGTCCTTGTTAGGGTTACATGACCTTCAAATTGTAAGACTACATAGGGTACTGGATAGAACATGTTGCAGTCCTGGACAATCAATATGCCATTTTTTGCGGAGTTTTGTCGCAATGATAAGAATATCAGCTCGTATCAGCGATCCCGAGCAGGGAGACATGACAAATTTCGTCTGTCGCCCAAATAGAAAACAGAATGTCACAAGGAATGGTGCTTTATGTGTGTGCTCTAATTCACGAATTGACAAGATTTTGATAAAAACGGATATCAAATGACGACCATTTAACTCAACTGATAGCTCGCGGATGAGAAATAGTGCGCTGATCATGACGGCCAATACGCTGGGCTCATTTAGACTTCTCCCATGCAACGAAAGTGGTGTAGATTGATAGGTGACTTATTGGGGCCCAGGTTGATGTTCAGTAAAGATAAACCACATATCCAACAACATTTAGACCCGTTATCTGCCTCTTTTATTACCGTTCTTTCATTTGTTTTCCATTTTGAAATAGAAATGCAGAGATGTATGCCAAGTCTGGTCTTGAACAGATAAGTTATAAAATTTCGCTGATTTCTATCCGTACTTGCAGTGTCGTATGTAAGATTTTTAAAATAAAACAAAAACTAACAAACAAACGCCATAAAATTAAAGAAGAAAAGACAAACAAACAAAACAGAAAATCCCAAGAGTTGAAAACCTATGTTCAATGGGATATTTTATTGCAAGACTTTTTTGTCACGAGAAGGATGGCAAAATTCCCATGATAAAAAAGAACAGAAAGAGAGAATAATTGTTGTATTTCTTAATGAAATGGCAAATCAGGTTATGTTGAAAATAGGATATATTGTTCATTTTTACAAACCTGGAAGGTAAAATTTTCCGGTCCGGAAACTGGATATGCAAAGGGTCAATTATTCGTGCATGATAAAAAGAGCAAAAATGCTCGGATAAAGGGAAAATTCTTTGGTCAAAAAAG
>NW_026934895.1:0-6111 GCF_032062105.1 Saccostrea cuccullata
TAATGCAATAGTAGTGTTAGTAAATGTCACAAAGAGATGACATAATGTAATGGAAGGTTTAGACAATGCAATAGTAGTGTCGGTTAATGTCATAAAGAGTTGACATAATGTAATGGAAGGTTGAGACAATGCAATAGTAGTGTGGGTTAATGCCATAAAGAGTTGACGTAATGTAATGGAAAGTTGAGACAATGCAATAATAATGTGGGTTAAGGTCATAAAGAGTTGACATAATGTAAAGAAAAGTTGACACAATGCAATAGCAGTGCGAGTAAATGTCATAAAGAATTGACATAATGTAATGCAACGTTGACACAATGTAATCGCAGTGTTCTGCTATAAGGCAGTGATGGCGTTCCATAGATGTAATTGAATGTACACATTTTATTGGAGTGTATTTTCTCTACTGAAGTAAAAAGTGGTGTGTTCATTAATGTTTTCTTCTTAAAATGGGGAAAAGGGGGGGGGGTTCCACTATCATATTTTGAGAATGAAATAAATAAAGTCAAGGTTTAGGCCTTCGTGGAAAATAAAATAATATTTTTCACTGTTTTCTTATCAATTGTGTGCATCTGAACAGAGACATAAAATAAATCCATAAATATGGAGAACATGACTTGTTGAATTGCGTTGTTCGTTAGTATTGGACTAGTCCATGTATGGATTAAACCAACAGCGGGGTCGGGAAATAAATTAGAAAATCATTCCTCTAGTGTAGTATGTCTATATATATGTATATATACTGATACATACGATCTGTTGTTTAAATGTATGAGATAAAAGTTGTAAATAGAATTTTGAAGCATTCGAAGGAGATTAAAAGTTAATTCCATGGAAGTTAGCACACCCCTTCATACAATAGAACACTCCAAAGAAATAGCACGAAGATAGATTACTACATTTGATTTGGGGCGAAACGAGCAATTCACCCCTTTCGTAGATCCAGTAGTATAGAAATGCAGAAAAAAGGATACACGGACATGTTAAAACGGTGAATCACATGGAATGATCTGCTCCATGCAAAAGGAGAAAAGGAAGTAACCACTGTAGTATTTTGCATAGGTAACATCATTCTTTTTCTGAAAACTGTTTCTTTTAAAATGCGATGTAAATCAGCTCACACCAAATCTAGCTCTCTAGGAATGATCTATTAGTTTCGAGAAAAAAATCTTGAGGAAATATCAATCCTTATACAGCCTGACGCCGTGACGTCAGGCAATTCACACACTAGGACAAATTTCTGTGGAAAATTTGTGACCGCGTACATAACGTAAATTAATACCACGTGGAAAAAAGTACTTCTACAATATCTTATTGAAGGCCACAGCAAGTGTGTTTCTTTTTTTCACTTTTAAGATTTCGAACAAATTCTGCTAGATATGAATGCAAAAAAGGTCTGCTACATGTACTTAATAAAGAAAAAGTTCAACACAGCGAGCTATCGCAAAAATTTTTACTGGGGTATAGAAATTCAGGCGAACGTTTGCTCTGTTGAGCAGGCCAGTGTGGTCAGCGCTGAGTCAATTTTCTCGCAGTCAAACGCTGGAGCAGCATCAGTACCACTTATACGGTTTGTGAAAATAAATGAAATGAAGGAGCAAATGTCAAAAGTAATTTTCAAAATACATACTGTAAAACGAGAATATTTGGCGCACTGCTAATTTTAGCGCCTTTGGCACAAGAGCCATCGAACGCTAAAATTTATTGTGCGTTACGGATTTCTAAATATTATATCTTGTGTGTGTTCAAAGCTTTGACATAAGTAAATGTAAACCGGAACACGCGAAATGCCGAAAGGTCGTTATATACTCACTAGCACTGTACAAAATAGGATCTATCGAGAAAGTTCTGCCAAATTAAAATTTAATTAAACTATTGTTACCACGGTAGTTGTTAACCGTTACTTATCATTAACACCTTCAAAGTTTGGCTTCTCAGCGCATCATCTATCATCTCGAGGTAAACAATGCAATCAAGCACGGCGACTGAGCTTGCAGACAATACCTGATTATGATGAATGTTTATCCAAGTAATTTTCGTTCGATGCATGCATTGTTTTAATATAAAAAAAATGCTTAAATACTCCATTTTCTTTTATTCAAAATAAAATTGTGCCACGTCAATGTGTTTGCAACACCACGGTCAAGTTGACGAATGTTTACTTATGTAAAAAAATCAAATACGGGTGTAGATAAAAAAACAACAAAATATCACAATTTTATATTATAATAACAAGTGCAAGCGCTAAAATTTATTTGCGCCAATGCATTCCCACTTGCATTTGCGCTAAAATACGTATGCGCCAAATTTTCTCGTTTTACAGTATGTAATGTATGAAAACTTAAAATGCTGGCTTCATATTTTAGCGGGTTTGGCGCGAACAACGCTGCGTTTATTTATGAATAACGCTAATCTTGAACTCATTTATATATGTGACGCGCCAAGCAAAAACCTCCCTTATCTCTATTATGACGTAACGTCAAAAGAGCGCGTCTAAAGTCAACAAAGTAAAAGCGACGTAAAAACGCCTCCTCAGAAAAACTCTCCCCAGGAGAACAAGGGATGCTGTATTAATTATTTATATGCTAAGAAAGATTCTTGGATGTGGTTTGATGTAGTTTATTCATTAAGAAGTTATTCTCTGTCAAGTGTCTGTGTGACAAATCCTTTTCACAATTATTAAGTGTATATTTTTTAAAGATGTCCAGTGGTGGTTAAAAAATTCCCGTAATGCCGTTTTTAGAATTAAATTTGTTTGCGCTCTCTCTATACAGTTAAAATAAATTGCGTCGGGAGGTAGGTCGAATTTTTTGTCGGAAATTTTCAATGTTGAATGATATCGAAGGCATTTCTGAAAAAAAGAAATAGCTGTTGATTGGATGAGGAAATTCCGGAATGAATAATTTGGAGGTTTTAAAAGGATTTTAATTTTAGTAAGTTAAACTTAAAAGTTCAAACAAACGAGTTTTTAAAGATATTTTTTTTTTTTTTAATTTAAGCTGCTAATTTTCAGCTGTTTCATTGTGATTCACATGCAAGAAATATTTAACAGGAGCATTAAACTAGGAAAGGTATCATTTTTAAAATAGCGATGCAGTGAAAATTGAACTGAATTACCTCTCTTAGCTACCCAAGACGATGGGCGCATTTGGCGTGTGATCTGCAAGAATCAGTTGTACGAAACATTTATGGTTTAAATGTCCATGATTTGGTTGGCTGAATATAGCTAGTTAGATTTTACCCACACGTCCAAAGGCTTTCTTTCATTTAGTTTGAAAGACTTTGTGAGATTGTAACATTTATTTTATGTCCGTTTTTCCTAGCTTGCCCGTCAGTTCAGTGTTTATAGATGACGCTACACTAAAAATGAGTTCCATAACGAAAAACTTTAGAGGTTCTTTCCTAATTTAGTCTTACTTTGAACGAAATCTAATATTCAAAATAAGATAACATTTACATTACATTTACTTATATTTCAAATTATAAAAATTAGATCAATTCAGGAGAAAATGATATGCACTATTTGTGGCGGATGTTTATGCATGTTTTCTGTTGAATATCATCGGAGTAAATTGGTCCACACAGGCTCTCGCTTTCGGCTCTATATAGTAGTACCAACACAAATTACTGCGCATGTTAAGTTTGTGCCCATGGCCATAGTAGATTGAACATAGTTTCTCATTCAAAAATGTAAAATTTCATGTGACTTGTCGATTTTTCACTTTTTCATTACGCCGACATTCTTCTCCTGCAACTAGCTTTTGTTCTTTACAGGACTATGTGGATTTGACCAAATATGTTAAAAAAAAGATAAACATGTGCACAGTGAGATTGTCGGCAGCCATCTTGGATAATTCTTTGTTTGCGCTTAAACTTTCGCAAACAATTGGTCATTTACATAAGAAATGTAGCAGATACCCATCACATGACCATAAAAGGGTTACTGATGATTATCAAGGATTTTTGAATTACCTAGTAGATTCATCAAAATGACATCGTGATATGTTTTTTTTCATTAAAATACACCAAATTAGCATTTTTAATCTCGTGAATGTACAGTATAAAAATTGATCAATCAAAAAAATGTTATAAATCTTTTAAAATATGTATGTTTCATAACAGATATCTTCATAAGACGGATTCCATAAGTAAGAAAAACGACTTCTAATTCGTTAGTTACTTTAATGAAAACGAAATTCATGATTTTGGAGGGAAATTTAACAATATAGTTAAGCAAAGTTGTACATGTCAACGTTCATTTAAAAAAGACATTGGAAAGAGGAGGGGGTATAGCCCCCAATCAAAGATTCAAAGAAAAAAGGGGACGTTAAGGGTTTTATGGCATAAAATATATATATATATATATATATATATATATATATATATATATATATATATATATATATATATATATATATATATATATATATATAAAACAAAATTATATCCAAAGTTTCTTCTCTACCACTTTTTTTGTCTGCTGATATAACTCCAAAACTTAGAATGGAATTCTCACTAAGGTAAATTGAAAAAAACGGTTAATAATAAAAAACATTATTTTTTTCAAATTAAGAATAATATATATCAAACTAGATGGTTAAAGTGTCTTTTTTATATAAGCGATTTTTTTTAAACTTCCATTACTTTCCCTAAGAAGATGGGGGGATAAGGCGGACAGAATGCCTATAGCATCAGATGTTATCAAATTTGATATGTAAATTGAGTATTTAAATTAATTATTATTGAAATCTATGAAATAATGAGAAATTATGAGGAAAAAACATTTTCTGAGAGAAAATAAATCTCTTTAAAAAATGTCATTTGTAAAAATATTAGATGGTATACGTGAGAATAGAACCCAGCAATAAAATACCGTAGTATCATACCGCTTTGAGACTAACGCGCTAACCACTGTGCTACATGGCTCATGATGATTAGGGGCAGCGGAAGAACCCACTCTTATCGAAGAATTTTGTTTAAAGTAAAAAAAGGGAAAAACAATGTTCGTTTTTGTTCTTTTAAGTCTGTGTATGCTTTTTTGTAGGCAAATATTTTCGGTCTTTGTGAGATTTTTGTAACTTATAGAGATTTTACAGTAAGTATACTTCAATATTAGATGAAATATGAAATATAAGATGTGGATATAATTGAGATTAAATTTTTCACCTCTTATCTGTCGCGCTATAGGCATTCTGCCCGCCTTATCCCCCATCTTCTTTTTTTCACTTTTAAAATGTGTATTTCTATATATAAAAAAGTATTTTTTTCTCTCGGGACCTCAAATGAGATGCTAAATGGAAAACCGGTTATGGTATCCAAAGGTCCTTCCCTAACACTTTTTTCCTTTCCTTACTACTTTTTTTGTCTGCTGATGGAACTCCAAAACTTAGAATGGAATTCTCCCTAAAGTAAATTGAAAAAAATCAGGTAAAAAAAAAATAGTTTTTCTTCAAATGAAGAATTATGTATCAAACTTGTTAATTTAAGTGGGTTTTTTTTTTTTACAATAAGCGATTTCTCTTCTTTTTTTTTTTTTTTTTTAATTTCTTTATTTTCCCTAACTTTTTTAACTTTTGAAATGTGTATTTTTACATATAAAAATATTTTCTTTTTTCTTAGGACCACAAATGAGATGTTAAATGGAGGAGAGATTAGAGTAGCGTTAATCGTCAGGTATGTAATGATTTATTTTAAACTTGTGAGTGTTATCATCCTCATAAAATAATTTATGAAAAGGTACTAAAGAATTTATGCTGTAGACTGTTATAAGTCGTAATAGTTCAATTTGTTCAAAGTCAATTCGTTCAAAATCTTATCATCGGTAATTCATATTTTATTTTAGTTTAACATAAACCTCGAATTCAGGAAGCCTCGGGACAAGAAGGCGATGAACAAAATAAAGAAAAACAAAGAAAAGAAGGAAAAGACAAAAAAAACAAGAAGATGAACGAGATGAGGAAGAACAAATGCAATAAGAACCCCTGGACATCAATGAAGATGGGTTTATTGTGGAAAAACTTGAATCACGAAGGCGTGCCTTGGAAGAGGAAGAAAAGAAATATAAAATTCAAGAATAACTGGAGGAGTTATCTTTCCTTTTATATTATTTAT
>NW_026934896.1:0-6158 GCF_032062105.1 Saccostrea cuccullata
TATACCTGTTCAAAATTTTTTCGACTGATCATACTGATCTCGTCAATTATCAGCAAGCTGCAGGTTCTGATGCGGTCTTTGGTCTCATCTGCAATGATTTGGAGAAGATGCTGGTTCATATATCGCTCGCTCATCGCCAAGCCCAGACTGAAACTGGAGCCCTGCCATCCCATTGCTAGCTGTAACTGCGACAACCCTGTCTTTTAGCTTTCTGAAGGTTTCTTTTATAAGAAAATATTTGCCAGTACCTGCTTGGTGATGAATCAAACAGTTGTGACCGCTAACTAAATATTGTAAAGCCTCGGACTGCTCTGCATTTAGCATCACTGACATGTCGAAATAAAAGCACTTTGCTATGTTTGCATGATTTTTCAGCTTAACGTCATATTTCTATTAACCAGTTAAATTTAAGTAGAGAGAATTTCCATTTACATAATAACGTCAACTTCCGTTTTTACCTAGTCGGTAGTAGTAGACTGAGTTTGAAGCGATATTTTAAAGATTATATATGGTTTCATGTGGTTTGATTTGGATTGCCCGAAGGCTGAGGCATAGTTTAGGTAAGTACTCCAAGGAAAGAGTTGTATCTGTTTATTTTAAACTTTTAAACTAAAAACGAGGTGAAGTAGCTGACCTGAAAAAAATTGAAGATGGCTACATGTCCGACCTTGTTTATTATTGAAGTAGGGAATTTTTTATTTATGACGACAAAGGTTTAAAGCGTCAAGCGCCTGTGGACAACCTCAATATAATTCATTGACAAATTACTGCACTAAAATTCGCGTGACGACCATGGGAGATTGAACATATTTCAACTCCCAAAAATACCTAACATTGAGATTGGTGACGTTCTGGTTTGGCTTCTCCATGACCACGTAGGATGGGAATTCCACGTTAAAAATTGTACAAACAGGACAATAGGTACAAACTATTTTCAAGTTCTCATGTTGACATTGTCAATATTCACCATTTTGCGAATTCAACATGCCTCTATGTTAAGTATCAGACAGTTACAAAAACCAGACAACAAGTAGCACCTTATACCTTGATGAAACACAAAATGACACGATGATGATTTCAGATTTTCCTTAAGATCCTCATCTTTGTCAAGGTAAATTACGACCGAATCAGCAAAACGTGGCTCTCGCACTCATCACTGTTCCTTCCTTTATCCAAATTCAGATATATTTCCTCCTCCGTGCTTTATGCGTTCTTTGTAAATCCTCCTTAAATAAGTATCTCCTTCTCTCCTTCCAGACTCACCTCCGCCATATTCGGCAGGTACTGCTTACTTTTTTGTTTAAATGACTACTTTTGTCTTCTTATAACGCACCATAAGTCTTACTTTGATCTTATGAATCTGTTTACTCTTTTATCACTCCCGTTAAAAAAAATAATAGACTTACATACCATTTTGCTTTTACAGTTATCCTGATATACAGCTTCTTTGAATAAATAATTCTTATTTGTTAAGAAATGTTTTGTTCATAGAAGCAGTACATACAGATTTTATAACCGATTCAAAATATTGTTATATCAAATCTTGGCTAAAATATTGTGAAATGTGTAGCACAATCAGAATCAAAGATGGCGATGAGAACTAGTTTATTACTTGTGACAACATGTGTATCACCCTACAGGCAGATTAGAAAGATAACTCTGTTAACATTGATAAGCAATTACAGTTTTTAGAATAGATAATGTCACATTATGAATCAATACTAAAAAAGTGGTATCAACTAATCCCTTGTGTTACTCCCCCCCCCCCCCCCCCAAGAAAAAATGGCTAAGAGGTTCAGAAGAAGACGTCATAAAAGTAAACTATAATTGAATTAACAAGTAAATTAATAACAGAGAGGCTTTGAGAAGAAAAGCTGTCTTAACTTTTAGATAAAATGAACAAAAAACTAAGGTAATTGTTCTTTTCTCTAGAGTTGTGGCCCTTTTTCCTAATAAGGAACATTAAGAAAAATTCTCTTTGGCGAAAATTTTGTTTCCTCTTTAAGGTAGGTATATTCTTTGTTCTCAAGGAGTTTACAATTTGTACTACATTGTCTGCAACATCTGCATGTTCAATCATGTATAAATAAGTGTAAATATGAATTTTATATAACAGGACCAAAGGTGTGTTGCCTTTCTTGGCCATCTCATGAAAGTTAGTAGTAAAATTACAATATCTCATAATATTTCTAAATGAATGAAACAAAGGTGCATCCATCTTATGGCAGTTTAGCTCTTTCCTGTTTTCTTGAATTCCTCGTCCGTCACTTTCCACTAGATCAAGGTTTAAACTAAGGAAGAATATGGAAATAACGAACAGTATTCAATCTCAACGTCCATTAAACAAATATACAAAATAAGAACAGAGCAAACACGGACCTCCGAAACATCAGAGGTGGGATAAGATGCCATGGAGGAGTGAGCATCCCCTGCCGACCGGTCACACCCGCCATGTGTTCGGTGTCATAATCAAGAAATAACGAAAATATCTGTGGTCAATTCAGTGTATAAATAATGGACTAACAACTTAAATCGTTTGCTAGCCATGTTGGCTTCAGAACATTGGCTTTTCAGGGGCCAACATTTAAGTTTAAGTTTCTAATAATGACAGAAGATAATAAAATGATATGATGTCGTGGTCCTCGACATATGACGGTTTTTATAGTCGCTGAAATAAATTGACTGACTGTACATATTTTATGGAATGTCTTTAGTAATTCAATGGCAATCCTTGCTGATTTAGAATCTTCAAAGGACTTTGGCATAGATAATCAAGTTAGAGGAAAATTATTTTGTAAGGACAGAAATAAAAGTCTTTGCAAAGTTACCAAGATTAATTTTATTTTGTATAATATGATTTTTTTTCAACAATCAGTTTGCAGGGTGTCATGACACAATAGTTGCAATATATTTCTTATTATTTGATTGCACCTTTGTTTCATTCATTTAGAAATATAATGAGAAATTGTTTTTTCACTGCAAATTTTTGTAAGAAAAACCTTTAGATTCATAAAGTATTTGTGAATTGACACCTTCTCTGAAAAAAAAAAAACCATCGGGAGGTATATGTCCTAATTAGACAGTTCTAGGTTATTTTTATGCCGTATAATTTTATTTGCATGCAAAAGCTTTTAAGTTGATCCTTAGCTAGCTAACAGTAAAATGCTACACTCCATGCATTCAAAAAAAAAAAACAAAACAGCAGATTTATGATTTGAAAAAAAGTACAACGAGGATTTGAATTGATTATTAGTGACCGCCCAGTATTCCCACGGTCCGATAGTTCGAAAGCCCAATAGTCGGAGGGACAGAGAGTCCGACAGTCCTATAGTCTCACGGTCCGATAGTCCCACAGCTAGCCCTATAGTCCGACGGCCAAATAGTCTGGCAGCCCGATAGTCCGACAGCCCAGTAGTCCGACTGCCCGGTAATTTGCAGTCACATATAACTAATTCCTACAGCAGAAAACAGGAACAAAGACCGCTTGTCTTTGCTTTCTTTAAGTCATAACTGTCACACAGAAAATTTAATGATCTTGTTTTGCCTATCTCTTCGAAATTGCGAATATTGAATTTATCATAACATAATATAAAACAAGTTTATCTTTAAAAGAAGATAGCAATATAGTTCAAAAAAGCTATTTATACCATATAGGTCACTGTTAAGGTCATTGACCTTTGTACTATTGGAAAGATTGATTGATTGTATATTGTTTAACGTCCCTCTCGAGAATTTTTCACTCATATGGAGACGTCACCGTATGCCGTGAAGGGCTTCAAATTTTGACCTTTACTCAGCACTCAGGGCCATTGAGCAGTGAGGGATCTTTATCGTGCCAACGCCTGCCGCTGACACGGGGCCTCGGTTTTTAAGGTCTCATCCGAAGGACCCGCAACTTTCACTTCAAAGTGCCGAGCGCATGGCGAAGGAGCAGTTGCTACCAATTTTAACGACTAGGTCAGTCGCGGCCGAGATACGAACTCACGACATCCCGATCACGGAGCGAGCGCTCTACCGACTGAGCTACCGTGTTATTGGAAAGAAGTTGATTAGTGGAGTATGCATACCAAATGTGAAGTCTAAACCATTCATTGTTCAAAGGTTATGGATAACGTTTGCAGACAAACAGACAGACAGGGATGTCAGGAATCCCAATTTACCGATGTTAACTGAGAATAGGTTCAGAACAGAGAGGAGGCTGTTGAATGAATGTTTTTCTGTAATTCATATAGTAATGCTGAGAGTTGTGTGTTGGCATACCTGATGTGTTTTTACTTGGTGTACACCTATATAAAAGATGGTATTTTATAATCATGTGGATTTAAAGAGGTACAGTCCTTTTTGTGTAGTGTCTGTTTTGTGTCTGTCAGTGTGTAACTGAAATTTTTATTTTAAAGAAGCAAAGAGAAAAGAATAAAATCGATGATAAAAAGTCACTCCAAGATAAATGAACTAAGGAGCGTTTTGCTAGAATCTCTGATGGTTGCTTTGACAGCTACTGCAACTCAAGATTCTAGATTAACATATCCAAAACGTTGGGAATGAACTCGTATCATACAGGTATGAGGTATGAGTTGCTGCAATAACATAAAAATCATGTACTCTGCGAAAAAAAGCCATCTTATTATACAGACGAAATTTTCAATTAACTTATTTTTTAACTTAAATTGAAAAAAGTGAAACTCAAAAGTCATTATCTATTGTAGAAATATCAACACACGTTCCATTACTTTCTTTCTATTTAAAAGAAAATTTGGTGCCAATCATTGTTACTTTGGACAATTTTGAGCCTGATTTTGTTTGTATGCTATGTTTCACCACTGTACATGTACTCAAGATAAAAACAAACTGGTATCCTAACCCCGAATGGGTAGCAGTAAGGTGGTGTTTTGCTTGTATTTTGTTAGTTGTGAACTCTTTTTTCAATAGAATTTAAACAAGAGGCCCAAGGGCCTTCAATCGCTCTTCTGATAAATTGTACATGTACAACCTATCACTTGTATTTGAAGCCTCTAACCCTAAGTATCCTAAGACCAAAGTTGCATCACCTGACACAGTTTGATGATTCTTAGCCAATTAGGACTACTTCTTGGTCTACATTCTTGGAAAAACCTAAAGTGCATCAACTGACACAGTTTGATTATTCTAAGCCAATAAATACCTAAGATACTAAAATATAGCCATAAAATGTCGAAAGTAGGTCATCGTGACCTACTTTTTGGTCGACATTTCCGGAAATCCAAAATGCATCAACTGACAAAGTTTGATGATTCTAAGCCAATAAGTGCTGCAGATACTTAAATATAGCCATAACATGTTGAAAGTAGGTCACCGTGACCTTCATTTTAGTCGACATTTTTCAGAGTCCCAAGATGCACCTGCTGACTAAGTTTGATGATTCTAAGCCAATAAATACCTGAGATATTCAAAAGCAGGTCACCGTGACCTACTTTTTGGTCAGTAGTAAAGACGGCTATACACCGGGGGTTAAAAACAGAATCTATTGTTGTCAGAGGACAATGGAGAATAATGGAATCTATTTTTATAAGAAAACAATGGAGACATGTATGACCTAATTTCATACATACATACGAGAGGTAAACAATGTATAACGTAACGTCATACAGTGGGGAGGGGGGATAGTGGATCTATTGTTAGAAACTTTATAACGAAGAGGGTGAATCTATTAAGATGAACAACACAAGGACGATAAAGGTAACCGTGACGGTGACAGAATTTATAAGTATGAATGAGGTAAAATAAAGAGGCAACTCCAATGTCGTATAGTTCAGTACCCTCACATTGTATTTGATCTAGATTTGGTTTACTTTGCGAGTACACATTAACTTACATTGATATAACAAATCATCATGTCATAAAACACTCGTGAATCTTTTATCATCACTGGTGGTTTAAATGAATGCGGGTTTAACCTATAATTTACACTGGGAGTACACAGTGGGTATTTCAAAATAAGAGACATCCTCCGCTAAGCTCTAGTAACTTACAGAACAATAATAAATCCAAGGTGAATCAAAGGGCGTTTAAGTGATTTGAAAAATACCTATTCCGAATGTAAAAGGGACGAATCATCTGACAGACTTTATACTTCAGTACCCTTAAATATCGCATCATCTATCAATGAATTTCATGAACTC
>NW_026934897.1:0-5000 GCF_032062105.1 Saccostrea cuccullata
TTTTTATAAGCTTTATTGAACAAAAATTTTCAGAATACCCTGATAAAAATGAGAAATTTTAAATTTAATGAAGGAAAACTTAAAGTCATTCTCTTTTGACGATTATCTCAGTCAAAATCACATCTCATCTTATCTAGAAATTCAACGGAAGACCTACTCGTTGCTCGCAACGAGATCTCATCTAGTTATGTTCCCCAAACGGAGTTTGGGAACATATTGTTTTTACTCGGTTTCTTATTATGTTCCCCAAACGAAGTTGGGGAACATATTGTTTTTACTCTGTTTCTTATTATGTTCCCAAACGAAGTTGGGGAACATATGTGTTTTACTCTGTTTCTTATTATTATTATTATTATTTTTCTTCTTCTTCCTGGAACTTTTTTGTCCGGGAATGATCTTGTAAACTGTTCGTCCGATGTAGGTAAAACCTTTTTAGGGTTAGGAGACATGTTATGTAGATTTGCAGAATCAAGGTCATTTTGCGCGCACGTGCTTGCAAGAGCGTGCACGTGCAACACGTGAAATGACCAATATAATAGATATAGCCACAACTGTTCTGTTTTTAAATGAAATGCTTTGAAACACATAATGTGAGGATATATTGGTAGTATAGACATGACGACATGGTGAAAATAGCAAGATCTCACGCGCATGCACGTGCACTTCGCTCTAGATTGGCTGCAACTAAAGTCTCAATATCTTTCTTGTTTTTTGACGAAATCCTTTGAAATTTTGAACATAGCCATGCATTAGGATATCCTACAACATGAAATAAAGCAATTATCATGAAAACACGTGCATGCACGTGCGCTGCAATCTAATTGGCTGAAACTTTAAAAAGCTATAACTCCCTTGGTTTTCAACCAAACAGGATGGGATTTGGAACATAGATAGATATAATGGACTTCTACAAGTAGGTATGGTCACCATGCACATGCATACACGTGCGTGTGCATGTTGCTGCAATCTGATTGGCTGAAACTTTAAACAGCTATAACTCCCTTAGTTCTCACCCAAACGGGGTGAGATTTAGAACATAGATAGATGTAATGGACTTCTACAAGAAGGTATGGTCACCATACTCATGTATGCACGTGCGTACACGTGAAATGAGTAAAATCAAACATACACTAGAATGAGCGTATTTTTTAAAAATAATTTTGGATTAAATACTTTAATATTCAGTATATTAAAAATATAGATTGTGTAGACAAGATGATATGGTCATGACGCAAATGCATTCACATGTGCACGCGTGCAATGCTAAAGTTTTAATGATTTTTGTACATTTCTTTGTTAATGTTGTTAAAATCTCAGATGCATAGAGGTTGTGTTATTTAATGAAGGTTACAGAGAATATGGCACCAAAAGGGAGTTGGGGAGCGTTTGGAGAACATCTGTAACGGTCCCCGTTACAATTAGCACTAGTTCTTATTTTTCTTCCTGGGAAAATTTTGTCCGCGAGTGATCTTGTAAACTACACATCTGACTTAGGTGAAACCTTTTTAGGGTAAGTAGGCATGTTATGTAGGTTTGCGGAATCAAGGTCATTTTGCTCGCACATGCTTTTTTTCAAGAGCGTGCACGTGCAACGCGTGAATTGACCGATATAATAGATATAGCCGTAGCTTTTCTATTTTTGGATGAAATGCTTTGAAACTCATAATGTGATGATATATATTAGTAGCATAAACAATATGCCATGGTCAAAATAGCAAGATCTCACGCGCATGCACGTGCGCTTTGCTCTGATTGGCTGCAACTAAAGTCTCAATATCTTTCTTGTTCTTTGACGAAATCCTTTGAAATTTTGAACATAGCCATGCATTAGGATATCCTACAACTTGATATATAGCAATTATCATGAAAACACGTGCATGCACGTGCGCTGCAATCTGATTGGCTTAAATTTTGAATAGCTATATCTCCCTTGGTTTTCAACCAAACAGGATGGGATTTGGAACATAGATAGATGTAATATACTTCTACAAGAAGGTATGGTCACCATGTACATGTATACACGTGCGTGTACATGCACCTGTCAATCTGATTGGCTGAAACTTTAAACAGCTATAACTCCCTTGGTTTTTAACCAAACGGGGTGGGATTTAGAACATAGATAGATGTATTGGACTTCTACAAGAAGGTATGGTCACCATGCTCATGTATGCACGTGCGTGCACGTGAAATGATTAAAATCAAAAATACACTTAAATGAGACTATTTTTAAGTAATTTTGGATTAAATACTTTAATATTTTAGTGTATTAAAATATATAGATTGTGTAGACAAGATGATATGGTCATTACGCACATGCATTCACATGGGCACGCATGCAATATTAAAATTTGAATGAATCTGGTACACTTCTTGGTAAACGTTGTTAAAATCTCAGATGCATAGAGTTTGTCTTATTTAATGAAGCTTACGGGGAATATGGCACCAAAAAGGAGTTGGGGAGCGTTTGGGGAACATCTGTAACGGTCCCCGTTACAATTAGCACTAGTTATGTTCCCCAAACGGAGTTTGGGACATTTGTTTTACTCGGTTTCTTATTATTATTATGTTTTCCCCCAAAAGAAGTTGGGGAACATATTGTTTTTACTCTGTTTCTTATTATTATTATTATTATTATTATTATTATTTTTCTTCTTCCTGGGAAAATTTTGTCCACGAGTGATCTTGTAAACAACACCTCTGACTTAGGTGAAACCTTTTTAGGGGAGTAGGCATTGTGTAGAGTTGCCAAACGAAGGTCATTTTGCGCGCACGTGCTTGCAAGAGCGCGCACGTGCAACACGTGAAATGACCAATATAATGGATATTGCCGTAACTTTTCTATTTTTTGATGAAAATTCTTAAAACTATAATGTAAGGATATATTGGTAGTATAGACAAGATGACATGGTCAAAATAGCAAGATCTCACGCGCATGCACGTGCGCTTCGCTCTGATTGGCTGAAACTAAAGTCTCAATATCTTCCTTGTTTTAAGTCATAATCCTTTGAAATTTTGAACTTAGTCATACATTATAAAGGTCTACAGCATGATATATAAGAATTATCATGAAAGCACGTACATGCACGTGTGCTGGAAAGAGCGCGCTCGTGCAACACGTGAAATAACCAATATTATTGATGAAGCCGTAACATTTCTATTTCTTGATGAATTTTTTTGAAACCTAATGTAAGGATACATTAGTAGTATAGACAAGATGACATGGTCAAAATAGCAAGATCTGACGCGCATGCACGTGCGCTTCGCTCTGATTGGCTGAAACTAAAGTCTCAATATCTTTCTTGTTTTTTGTCATAATCCTTTGAAATATTGAACATAGTCCTACATTATGAAATTACAGCCTGATATATAAAAATTTTCATGAAATCATGCGCATGCGCGCGTTCTACAATCTGATTGGCTGAACTTTAAATGGCTATATCTCCCTTGTTTTTTGACGAAATGCTTTGAAATTTAAAGCATATACATGCATTAAGATATCCTACAATATGATATAGAAAAAAATCATGAAATCACGCGCATGGACGTGTGCTGCAATCTGATTGGCTGAAACTTGAAATGGCTATAACTCCCTTGTTTTTCAACCAAACAGGATGAGATTTAGAACATAGATAGATATAAGGGACTCCTACAAGAAGGTATGGTCATCATGCACGTGCACGCACGTGCATACATTTGGAACAAGTGGATTTAAAATTACACTTGGATGAGTAATTTTTAATACTTTTGGACTGAATGCTTTAATATATAGTATATTAAAATATATAGATAATGTAGACAAGATGATATGGTCATAACGCACATGCATTCACATGCGCACGGGTGCAATGCTACAATTTGAATATAATTTGTATCCTTCTGGGAAAACGTTGTTAAAGTAAAAAAAATGCACAGAGTTTGTCTTATTTAATGAAACTTACAGGGAATATGGCACCAAAATGGAGTTGGGGAGCGTTTGGGGAACATCTGTAACGGTTCCCGTTACAATTAGCACTAGTTATTATGTTCCCCCAAAAGAAGTTGGGAACATATTGTTTTTACTCTGTTTCTTATTATTATTATGTTCCCCAAACGGAGTTTGGGAACATATTGTTTTTTCTCTGTTTCTTTATTATTATTATTATTATCATTTTTTTTCTTATTTCTTCTCCTGTACTTTTTTTGTCCGCGAGTGTTCTCAGAAACTGTTCACCCAACTGAGCTAAAACCTTTTTAGGGTTAATAGGTGTGTAGTGTAGGTGTGCGGAACGAAGGTCATTTTGCGCGCATACGCATGCACGTGCGTGCGCGTGAAATGAGTGAATTGACTGATATATTTAATATGGATGTAACTTCTATATTTTTTGATGAAATGTTTTGAAACTCATTATATAAGGATATATAAGATGTATAGATATGATTACATGGTCAAATTTGCATGAACTCACGCGCATGCACGTGCGCTTTGCTCTGATTGGCTGAAACAAAATCCTCAATATCTTTTTTGTTTTTCGATGAAATGCTTTGAAATTTATAACATAGTCATACATTAGGATTCCCTACAATATGATATATAAAAATTTTCGTGAAATCACGTGCATGCACGTGCGCTGCAATCTGATTGGCTGAAAGTTTAAATGACTATAACTCCCTTGGTTTCCAACCAAACATGACGGGATTTAGAACATAGATAGACATAAAGGACTCCTACAATATGGTATGGTCAGCATTTACATGCATGCACGTGCGTGCACGTGCACTTTGCTCTGATTGGCTGAAACAAAAATCACAATATCTTTTCTGTTTTCTGACAAAATGCTTTGAAATTTAAAACATAGGCATACTTTAAGATGTCCTACAATATGATATATAATAATTGTCATGAAAAACACGCGCATGTACGTGCGCTGCAATCTGATTGGCTTAAACTTTAAAATGGCTATAAATCCCTTGTTTTTCAACCAAACAAGATGGGATTAAGAACATAGACAGGCATAATGGAC
>NW_026934898.1:0-37500 GCF_032062105.1 Saccostrea cuccullata
AAAAATGCTTCGTCACTCTAATGTGATTACATAAAAAGCTTTCATTTTGTGTAGAAGTTTAAGCTTATGTGTTAACATAATCAGCTTCCGTGTGAACACAATCATGTCTTAATAACTCTTAATCAAAAATACTGTACACAGATTTTATTTTAACTTTTTTGAAAAGGGGGCGGCTAATCCTCTCTAAAATACGTCTCAATAATATAGTTTCCAAATAGATACTGTAAGACAATAAAACCACCACGTTTGTATTCTCTTCTGCGTACTTGAGTACTAGTAACTAGCAAAATCTCCACAAAGTGTGAATTTACCAATTAAAGAAGCAAATACTACGAAGTTTTGCAAAGGTTTAATAACTAATAAATATACATTTATGTCTAGATCCTTAAATTCTTGAACAGCTACGGCTCATACGTAAAGATTTGACTACCGCATTAAATGTAACAGGAACAAAAGAAGTCGGTTCACTTTGTGCATAATATGGCCCTGTAGATATACCAATTAATTTATCGACACTTGATTTTCTATTTGAAGCATTAAAATAAAATAGAGGCTTGGTGCTTTCATATCCTATTTAAAAAATTCTCCTAAAAGTTCAGGTCTGGGAGAACTGGCTTTATGAAATTGCAGTGTTCTTGAATTTGTAGATAAACAGGTATAATTGAGTACTTTCAGTGAAGAAAAATTATATGAGCGCACTCTCTGATCTAAAAAATAAAAAATATGTCCATTAATCCTCAGAAACAATTTTATCATTTACTAGTTGCATATTTTAGATCAGAGGTTGCGCTCTATATCAAATATCAAAAAATAGCTTTAAAAATTGGCTGTTTTGTATACTTTTTTCAGAATATGAGGAAATTGACGCATTTCGTGACGTCATAATGCATTGACTAGCCAAAAAATGACGTAATTTTTTATAAATACGCAGTCACCAAAGATGTTTAAAGTGATATTTAATGCATTGTTAACGACGTTCGATCCTGATATCTAAAGTCTTAAACTTTTTTTCCAAGTATATTTCTAGTTTCTACATACATAGCTTAATTAAAATTCAAATCAAAAAATGGGGGTCAGTACGTTTCTTTTGGCGCTACAGTACATTTAATATGACCTTTTTGCACTGAAATTTGTGTCTTAATTAAAAATTAAATTTTTGACGTTTTCCCTCCAATATTTTTATCCAATTAAAGCATGAAACAAAATGAGCTCCAAGTTTGTTTAAAAAAAGACACTTAAAAATTGTGACTAAGAAATAGTTTCAAATTGCTTCGCATAATCAGTCATTTGACCTTTCTGCACTAATAAAAAGTGATTTTTCTGGCATTGAAAATTCAATATGCAAGAAAATTATTTTAAAGTCTTAAATTTTTTCTGATTTTAAGCAAATAGGTCAAATTTATCTTGAATATATGGAAAAGGACATCAAAAGTGGGGATTTCGTTCAAATTGGCTCAATTTTTTCCCGGATTTTCAGAATATATTTACTATATTTGTCATATTTTGTTGATAGAATTCATAAGAAATAATTTAATAGATATTTCAGAACCAGCATAACACATTTCACTGCAAAACACAACTTTGTGTGCAACCAGGATGGAAAAATAGGAATCCAAACTTAACAGTACTGTTATAGTTCAAAATGGAAAAACTTATCATTTTCGTCTAAAAAACCTTCCGCCACAAAATATAGTCCCTAGCTTAATTCTACTTGAATGGAATTTAATCGCGGTGTTTTCATTGAATATAGTTAAATTTGCACTGTAGAATTCAGATTTAATGTTAGAACTGGAAAATGATGCAGAATTTTATAAATAAAGGACCTGACCAAAATACGCTCAAAATCTCAGGATCGAACGTCCTTAAGTAAAACTATGCAGTTTCAGTTTTGCAGAAATTCACAGGGCCAAATAAGGCAAAAGTAAACCTTGTTCTTTTGTAGAAAAAAGAAAATGTTTTTTTTAAATGTGAAAAGTGATGATCTTTTAAAACTACTAGGCATAAAAACAGACACCCGGAAATTGCCGAGGTAGAATCAGGTGCCTAGGGGGAGTAAAAAACCACAGTTGACCGAAAACAACAGCTGTGAAGACGCTAGGGTGAAAAGGACAATTCAAAAACCTCATATAAAAAAAGGATAATTACGGGACGCAAACAACCATATTCAGGTTGCTTTTGATAAAGATGTGAAAGGGATTTGAAGGGATAGAAGGAAAGATATAATTACAAAATACCCGAAATTTCTTAAAATAGTGAGAGTATAAAAATAAACCCAGCCAATTAATTGTTATGTAACTTTTTGTAATATGTATTATAGATTTTATTCTTAGTCATTTGTTATTTGAATAAATGACAGTTTCACTCAATTGTGTTTTTAATAATTTTATACAAGAGGTTAAGCAAAAGCGAGGTTCGAATAGCCAGAATTGTCTTGTCGCATTCTCAGGAAAATTTGTGGATATAAATAAATTTATCCTCAAATTCTCGTCAATTTTATGATACATGTATATATGTATATCGTACATATGGCACGCCAAATTCACAAAAACGAGATAATCATAGTTTCACAATTGATAAACTATGTTTATCGACTGTAAATTATAGTTTACAAACCGTAAACTATAGTTAACGATTCGTTAAGTATAGTTTTTATCTGTAAAACTATATTTAACGGTTGTTAACTATAGTTTACGAACGTTAATTTAAGTTTATCTGTCTGTAATAAAGCATTAACAATAGATTTTGTTGATAAACATAGATTCACGTTTGTAAACTATAGTTTACAATCGTAAACTATAGTTAAGAGTTGTTAATCATAGTTTCACAAATTGTGAAACTATATTTATCAGATCGTTAACTATAGAACTTTAACGGTTTGTAAATTTAACTATAGTTTACAAAGCGTGAAACTGTATTTATCAGATAATCTATGTTTTGCAATCGCAAATGATTGTTTTCGGTGTTAAGTATAGTTTACGGTTGTGAAACATAGATTATCGCGTTAACTATGGTTTACAGATGTGAAATATAGATTAACGTTGTTAACTATAGTTTACGGTTTGTAAACTATAGTTTACAGTCGATAAACCTAGTTTATCGATTGTGAAACTTTGATTATCTCATTTTTGTGAATTTGGCGTGCCATACGTACAGTTAGGTGAAACGTCTCAGTATTCAGAGAAGCAGAGTTTATATTTTTTAGCATTTACGCCTCTTTATACTGATCTTTTTTGATCAATTACCTATAGAAAATCATCCATATACATGAGGTGCTTAATCAAGGGATTGCTTTTTCTGAAAAATAAAAAAGGGGGTGGGTGGGTAATGGAAGTGAAATGACAAAAGATATACGTCATCAAAATATTCGAATTCTGAAGTAGATACTGCCGTATTTAACGTGTATCCTTTTTTCATTTAAAATAATGACTTGCAGTTTACACTAGAACTTGCAGGAAATCATCTTTTTAGTAAATATAAGCAGCAAAAAAAAAAAACAAAAACAAAAAACAAGAGGCCCACGGGCCTTATAGGTCACCTGAGCATTATGCAACAACTTTCCAGTTACAGTGTATTGAATTTGATTCATGTTTTAAGCCAGATGCTATATGGCATTCACAATTTTGAAAGAGGCACCATTGATCATCATAACAATACACATAGCAGTTGCTTAGCTTGGTTACTGAATACCTATACGCAGGAGAGGGGAACAAAAATGCACTCAAAATAATCAGTAATATTCAGCAATAATCAGTAGTGTCCATAACACTGTGACATAAACCCCTGACCTTAGGTCCACACATTGCACAAATTTTTAAAAGGCACCCTTAAAAAAAATGTTTTATAAATACATACAAGCAGATTTCAAACAATTAATTCATTTTCAGTATATAAGTAGAGCCCCCCCCCCCCCCGACCCTGGGGCCATGAAATTCACAATTCTGCAAGATAAGGGCCCTTGCTCATCATAACTATTTAGGTAGTTCATCTGCTTTATACCCAGAGACAGAGAAGAAAATTTTCAAAGATTTAATGTATTTTCACTATATAATCAATAGAGCCCCATCCTAAAACCAGAACCCTTGACCCTGGGCCATAAAATTCATAATATTAGAAGAGGCATTCTTGCTCATCATTACTATATACTTAGTTAGTTTATTTAATTCCTAGGAGCAGAGAAGAAGATTTTCAAAGAATTCATGTATTTTTACTGTATAATCTATAGAGCCCCGCCCTAACACCAGAACCTCTGACCCTGGGACCAAAAAATTCACAATTTTGGTTGAGGCACTCTTGCTCATCATAACTATGCACTTAGTTAGTTTATTTAATACCTAGGAGCAGAGAAGAAGATTTTCAAAGAATTCATGTATTTTCACTATATAATCTATAGAGCCCCCCTCCCCCAACACCAGAACCCTTGACCCTGGGGCCATAAAATTCGAAATTTTGGTAGAGGCACTCTTGTTCATCATAACTATGCACTTAGTTAGTTTTTTTAATAACTAGGAGCAGAAAAGAAGATTTTCAAAGAATTCATGTTATTTCACTATATAATCAATAGAGCCCCCCCCCCCCCAACACCAGAACCCTTGACCCAGGGGCAATAAAATTCACAATTATGGTAGAGGCATTCTTGCTCATCAGACCTTTGTACTTAGTTGGTTTATTTAATACCCAGGGGCAGAGAAGAAGATTTTCAAAGAAATCATGTATTTTCACTATATATAATCAATAGAGCCCTACCCTAACACCAGAACCCCTGACCCTGGGACCAAAAAATTCACAATTTTGGTTGAGGCACTCTTGCTCATCATAACTATGCACTTAGTTTATTTAATACCTAGGAGCAGAGAAGAAGATTTTCAAAGAATTCATGTATTTTCACTATATGATCAATAGAGCCTCCTCCCCCCAACACCAGAACCCTTAACCCTGGGCCATAAAATTCACAATTTTGGTTGAGGCACTCTTGCTCATCATCACTATGCACTTAGTTAGTTTATTTAATACCTAGGAGCAGAGAAGAAGATTTTCAAAGAATTCATGTATTTTCACTATATAATCTATAGAGCCCCCCTCCCCCAACACCAGAACCCTTGACCCTGGGGCCATAAAATTGAAATTTTGGTAGAGGCACTCTTGTTCATCATAACTATGCACTTAGTTAGTTTTTTTAATACCTAGGAGCAGAAAAGAAGATTTTCAAAGAATTCATGTTATTTCACTATATAATCAATAGAGCCCCCCCCCCAACACCAGAACCCTTGACCCAGGGGCCATAAAATTCACAATTTTGGTAGAGGCATTCTTGCTCATCATACCTTTGTACTTAGTTGGTTTATTTAATACCCAGGGGCAGAGAAGAAGATTTTCAAAGAAATCATGTATTTTCACTATATATAATCAATAGAGCCCCACCCTAACACCAGAACCCCTGACCCTGGGACCAAAAAATTCACAATTTTGGTTGAGGCGCTCTTGCTCATCATAACTATGCACTTAGTTAGTTTATTTAATACCTAGGAGCAGAGAAGAAGATTTTCAAAGAATTCATGTATTTTCACTATATAATCTATAGAGCCCCCCTCCCCCAACACCAGAACACTTGACCCTGGGGCCATAAAATTCGAAATTTTGGTAGAGGCACTCTTGTTCATCATAACTATGCACTTAGTTAGTTTCTTTAATACCTAGGAGCAGAAAAGAAGATTTTCAAAGAATTCATGTTATTTCACTATATAATCAATAGAGCGCCCCCCAACACCAGAACCCTTGACCCAGGGGCCATAAAATTCACAATTTTGGTAGAGGCATTCTTGCTCATCATACCTTTGTACTTAGTTGGTTTATTTAATACCCAGGGGCAGAGAAGAAGATTTTCAAAGAAATCATGTATTTTCACTATATATAATCAATAGAGCCCCACCCTAACACCAGAACCCCTGACCCTGGGGCCATAAAATTCACAATTTTGGTAGAAGCACTCTTGCTCATCATAACTATGTACTTAGTTGGTTTATTTAATACCCAGGAGCAGAGAAGAAGATTTTCAAAGAAATAATGCATTTTCACTATATACTTATTCAGCCCCGCCCTAGCACTAGAACCCCTGACCCCAGGGCCATGAATTTCACAATTTTGGTAGAGGACTCAATGCTGATTACAATCATGCAAATAGTTTGACTGCTTGATGTTCAGGAGTAAAGAAGAAGATTTTTAAAGATTTCATTAATTTTAGTGGTTTTGGCCCCACCCCTCAGGCCCCAGGGGGGCGGGGATCATGAAATTCACAAATTTTGTTCCCCTTCACCCATAGATGCTTTGTGCCAAATTTGGTTGAAATTGGTTCAGTGGTTGCAGAGAAGAAGCTGAAAATGTTCAAATGTTAACACACGACGCACGACGCACGACGGACGACGCACGACGACGGACGAAAACGGATAGCAATAGGTCACCTGAGTTTACTCAGGTGACCTAAAAAAAACCAATTACTAGTATTTAAACATGTAAAAGAGGAACATTTTCTACATCTTTAAATTATTTGAAATTGAAACAGAGTGTGGGAGGACAATATCTAAAATATTTGATTTAATTTGTAGATGCCCTTGAACATATGAGTTCAAAAACCGCAAAAGGGCATTTACCAGTGTTTTCAGAGTGATTCTTCTTTTCTTATCATCGCAAGCCACACGTTTTTCTATCTATTTTCACCCGCCGCATGCTTAGATATTATTTGTAAATACATGCCATATAAACAGAGACCATTAAAGAAGTTAACGATCTTGACAGAGTTTGGACTGCAGTTCTCCTCCTTAGGCACACTTGGCCTTGCAGGTAGATAAAAAAATAGGAGCTAAGACTGGTTATTTACAAAAAATGTATTAAAAATATATAATTAAATCTATCCAATTAAGGGTAATCATGAATAACTTGGCTAGCCAAAGAAAAAAAAGCAAATTTCTGTTGCATGCCAAAAGTGAAGATAATTTTATTTTTTCACTATATATTTCATTGAAAACAACATTTTGTAAAATCACTGGTATGATAAAAATTCTTGACAGTAGTTGATAAAAACAGCAGTTTTTATCTGACCAGCATCGATTTGTTAAAATATTTCAATTTAAGTGCTACATGAAAATTTATGTTACATACTCACAACAGAGTACCGGTATTATATAGCTAGTCAATATTGGTCTTGAATTTTAGAACTGATGTTAGGCGATGGAAATGACTTAAAACTAAATATCTAATAAGTTTTTTTTTTTTTTTTTTTTTTTTAAAAAAAGATAACTACATATTTTCTGGTTTAAGTAATGAAATAAATAAGAAATTGGATAAAAATTGACCATTTGAAGAACGGGAGAGAAAGGTAAATAGCTAAGATGAGAAAAGACCTGCGGCAGCTTCGTAAGCAGTATAGAAATGAATTCATGCTTGAATATCAGTATATTGATAAGATGATATAGCTGTGCAGAAGGGAGGAGTACCCGGAGTATCAGGATGTATACAAGTGTACTGACACAGTTAATCCGGGAAACCAAGGAATCTAAAGGGGAGTTGGCAGTCATCTGTCTAGATCTAGCAAATGCATATGGGACAATTCCCCATAAACTTGTTGAGCTGACACTCATAAGATACCATGTACCAAAGAAGACAAGTTTTAGTTTCAGTTTTGAAAGACTATTTTGACCATCTTCAGCTGAGATTTACAGTAAAGGATTACACAACAGTGAGGCAACGCTTAGAAGTCGGTATAGTCACAGGATGACCATCCGTAAATTGACCATTTGCCAGGGATTTTACAAAATGTTATTTTCAATGAGATAAATATAGAGCAAAAATAGAATTACATGTATCTTCTCTTTTGGCACATATCTGTACGTTAGACAAACTATTTGCATAGACATGTGGCCAGTTAGACTTCCGAAAGAGAATCAAGACAGAAAAAAAATTACCATTTACTGACAAAGATAGTCAATAAATTCAAACTAATGCTAGTAATTTACAGATATAGACAAACAAACAAGGGACCAAGGAGACTTTATCAATTAAAGACAAGTGTGGGTAATCAGGGACCTATATATACTAGTTTATAGGTCCCTGGGGATTATTAAAGGATATTTTACCAATTTACAGACATAGACAGGTGACCTAGAGAGGCGATTCCCATTGTTTATTATTATTTTAACAAGAATGATCTCCTACTGGTTAAAATTGCTTACCCCGAATTTTTCAGAAAACAAAATAGTTTGTGTTTTGTATAAATATCTATGTTCTCAATATTTTCAAGGAGGTCCAAAAAACCTATGGGTAGATTTCATTTATAACATTTTAACTTCTTGTGGGTTCTCTAACATTTGGTAGGAACAAAGTTCCAGTTGACAGGAATTTGGGTACTTGCAGCAGTGAAGCAAAGATGAAGAGATCAATTTATTCAAATATGGCATAGTGATATTGATAATTCATCAAAAGGTCAAATTTACAAAATTTTAAGAGTGATTTTGGATGTGAAAAATATCTAAGTATTTTACCTAAAAAATACTAATAAAATTTAGAACCTCAAACCACCACCTCCCAGTTGAAACTGGTAGAAGGTCAAATATTCCACTGGATGAAAGAGTTTGTAAATTGAGTAGTACAGGGCAAATAGCAGACGAATTTCATTTCATTTTAGAAATGTAAAACATTGAATAGTATCAGAAAGAATCTTTTACATCCCAGATTTTGTAAAACGCCAAATACACTTAAGTTTTGTGAAATTATATCAACGACAAATTTAAAATCTTTAAAAAAATCTTAGTCTGTCCATCATAATTTAATTGTTACCATACCTTTTTTTGTTCTTTTTTCATTGTATGTTTATTGCTATACTTTGCACATATGTGCCATTGTATCATAATTATATTTATTCTTTTCCTTACAATTATGACGACTAATTTTTTATATATTGTACCTCATGTACCACTGATGTTGGTGTAAGTGAAATAAATGAACTTGATCTAGAAGAACCATTGTCACAACGCACTTTGAAAAATTACGCACTTTGAAAAAAAATTTCAAAGTGCGTCAAATTTGGGACCAAATCAACGCACTTTGAAAAAATATACCAATACTTATATACAAGCTATACTTGATTTAGCATATACATGTATAAGACAAAAAGAGATATCAAGAAGAGATAAGGCTAACCACTTCATGACAAAGAACTTTAAACAAGAGAGATTATATTAACTATTTACAGACATAGAAATGTAACATCTTTAAAGACTAGAGCTAACTATTTAATTACAATCAAAGAGTTTGGGGTAATCATTTATTAGCACTATAACAATGTAATTTAAACAAGTAAGCAGATTAAAATCTGGTTGCAATTCAATAAATTATTAACATTGTTTTGTCTCTATTTTTGGTTATAATTGTTGATTATGGATGGATTTTTTTCAATGAGTGTCATACCTCTCGCATTACAAAGAACTCCAATGTCACACTTCAAGAATACAATGTTCCATGGAACATGTAGCTATATATTGAGTTGGTATTCATTTATATTATACTTCATGTAAAATTAGTTGAATCTGATTGGTCGAGAAACATTTGTTAATAAACACTACTACCCGCTGAATAATGAAGCCACGCCCTCCAGCGTAGCAACAGTCAACATTGCTTGATGACGGGTGGTATTCCAAAAAATAGCGACTGCGCAGAATTTATGCGCGCACGGTTCACTGTTATATGTATTTGTATAAAACATTCAGTATAATATAATAAATATTGCATGTAGTTGAGTGTAACATTGAAAATTTTCACCCCTCGAAAACCATTGTCAACCTCGGCTGCGCCTCGGTTGACAATGGTTTTCTTGGGGTGAAAATTTCCAGTGTTACACTCAACTACATGCAATATTTATATAATGTTTATTTATAGTGATTTATTTATAGCAGATTTGAATCAAAAGAAATTATTATTATACTGACAAGATTAAATCCTTCATTTTTTTTTTATCAGATAGCGACGCAGTGATAATATGAAATTACATATAAATATAAAATTCCCATTTCAATAGACCCATTTTATACTCCATATAATCAAATGCAAGGGATGGAGCTTGAAGGGGTCACGATCTGGACATTGACCCCGTATATGAAACACAGAACCTTCTTGGAACAGAAAGGAGAGACGTGTATTTTCAGAAAATTAACCCCCATTAGAAATGACTTGGAAAAGTATCTTCTCCTAACCCCCTTCTCCGATGGTATAGGTTTTAGCTCACTTGATCTAAATTTTCTGATTATCCAATGTTCGTCGTACGTAACCAGCTGTCTGTTTGTCCGTCCGTTTGAAAACTTTCCCAAGAGTTTTGAGCTCACTTAATGATATCCCCTATCTCCCAAATTGTTATGGCAAAGTCCATGTTTTGCTTTGGGGGATCTGAAATAAGTGTCAGATGGAAGAGTAAAATAGGAGGTGCATAATGGCACTATTTAACAAAGATTCTGTGATTTAAGTATCGTTAAATATTATTCAGTGGGATATATATAGGAGGAGCTGTGGATAAGAGATACTAGTAGGTGCCCTTCATTGTTATAGAAAAGAGTGACAGTGTCTATGTTTTGCTATGGGAATCCCGAAATATGTTTCCGGTCAAAAAGTAAAATAAGAGGTACACAATGGCACTACATGTATGAAACAAAGAATCTGTGAAAATCTCATTGAATTTCATTCACTGGTATAAGAGGAGTTGCAGATAAGAGATGAGTACCCCAAAGTGTAAGAGACGGGCGTACGGACATCCCGATCATTATATACCCTCCCACTTTTTAAGCCGGGTGTATATAAATATCCCCTTGGGAGTCAATGAAAAAGGGTATGGTCATTAACAAAAGCTCAAGAACTACCAGAAAAGCAGAAACTAATGTGGAAGCTTTTTGAGGAAAACTGATTAATTCAAATCATGGGAGCACAATATGATTTGAAAATTTACAATTTATTAAGTATATCAGTAAAAATCGTTTAAAACATTCTTCTCTTTCTTGTGTAGTATAGATTTTAAATTATTTAACGCCCCCACCCCCGGACACAGGCACTTGATTTTGTAATTGTAATACCTGTAACTCAGTACAATTTTTACAAGCTAATTCAGAGAATTTGTGTCCCCCGCTTAGGGAAAAAGTAAACCATACGCAGTTGGGGGGGGGGGGGGAGAGAGAGAGAGAGCGGATCCCACTGATTGAATTTGTAGAACTATTGTAGAACTATTTGATTGCTTAATCTTTATTATATGCATAGAAGATTAGTTTTAGATGGTATATTTATCACACTGTATTGATGATTTTATGAGTTTGTACAAGCCAGACCTCATAACTTTTTCATTTAACATGCTGAATACTATCATTTATTTAAAAAAAGGCATTTCGGGGGAAAAAAAAGAAAGTGGGTCGTCCGGGATTCGATCCCGGGACCACTCACAAGTGAAGAGAGAGACTTTTTTTATTTTATCTTTTTAAGTGAAGCGAGAGACATACCACTAAACTACGGAAATTATATGCAGACATAAAGTCACATACATGTATATATTCACGTTCGATATTGTCAAAATTTTATACAACGCATGGTGTCTAATTTGGCCTTTATTAAACAGTTCTAATAGATGTAATAATAATATAAAGTTCGCCGAGAACCTGTATTGTACGTAATAACTCTCCTCATGGCCCTGTGCTAAAACTAGCGACATGTAAATACAATAACTACCAATAAAACAAACGGGGCGGGACACTTTGAGAGGGGTGAGAAAGGTCCTGGGGAGTTTTGTTATAAAATTACATTGTAAAAGCTCAAAATCTTGAAAATATTGCCAGGAAACGATAGTTTTACACACAGACAAAATGTATGAATTTACGACCTTGAACTTTGACCTTTTGACCTCAAAATCAATCGGGATCTTCCATATAAGGTATAGGCCACAGAGAGTTGTTATGTAAAATTTCATTGCAAAAGTTCAAAGGGTTCTCGAGATATCGTGTGGAAACGAAGGTGTTATAACAGACAGAGTTTGGCAAATTTATGACATTGACCTTTTGACCTCAAAATCAATAGGGTTCTTCTTCAGTCCATAGGGAGTTCCTATGCAAAATTTCATTGCAAAAGCTCAAAGGGTTCTCGAGATATCGTGTGGAAACAAAAGCGTTACAGACAGACAGAAAGACGGACGGACGGACAGACCCAAATTAATATCCCCCACTTTGCAAGTGGGGGACAAAAATTACACCGTCGTTATTTGGGATCGGGCCACTATAGAAAATCAAGGTTTTTCATTGAAATATGTAGGATTTTTTTTTTTTTTTTTTTAAAGTAAAATTTGGTCACAAAAGTCGAGACGTATGTGTTTTAAGCTTACGAAGCGCAATACGGTCCTCTGATGAGAGATTTTGGAAATAGATGAAAAACGAATTTTTGAACGAACGACTTAACTAAGAATACGAATAAACTGTGATCGATGTACAAAAATCTGAAACAGATGGAAATTTTATTTTTATTGTAAATTCCGTAAAGGTAAGAAAGTGTGATTAATTAAAATGTCATAAAACTGAACAATTTCAACATACCAAACCTAATTATCAATATCTATATTTAGCTTGACAGTGGTGCAAGAAACGTCAAGTATTGCCTAGTGGTTCGAATTTTCTTGGATCATGGTTAATCGTATTAATCGTAAATAATTTTAATAATTCAGGTTAGTTTAAAAGCATTGATGTTAATCCGGTACTATTGCCTTTGTAAAAAAGCCATAATTGGATTCTGCAACGTATATAGATAGTTACAGATACTTGCAATGTAATTGCAACAATTTCACTCCCAATCCCATTCATTTTTTCTTTTAGGCCTATTGTTTTATATATATTCTGACCTCAGTGTCAGTGTGAAGTCTGGACTGCTAGTTACAGGTCTGCTTTTAACCTGTTAACTCAAGGATTTTGGACTTGTAAGGTTTGACTTGTTGTAATTTTGCTTTTACAGATAAGAAATACTTCAAAAAATAAGGTCATGGCCGAGAAACAAGAGGGGGCTCTCCCTACAGAACATAAAAGTGAAAAATCTGCTCCTACTGAGAAACATGACAAAAAAGCTAAAAAGGAAAAGAAGGTAAAGAAAGAAGGAAAAGAGGGACATCCGAAAGATAAGACTGACAAGGCAGATCCAAATCAACCTCAGAAAAGTAAAGCAGAACTTAAGGCAGAAAGACGGGCAAAACAAGTAAGTGTCATGCATTAACATGATTAAAGGTGCCTTTTCAAAGAATTTTATTAATTTTATAACATTTAGAAGAAAAAAAATTGGATGCTAAATTTTCTTATTTTATAATATTTTCATAAAATGTAACTTCTAAATGAGATAAATCGATTAAAGAAATGAATTTCCAGCTTGCAAAATGATCACTTTTATAACATTGATTTCAATTGTTTAAGGAAGCTCAGCGAGCTGCCAAACAAGAGAAGCTGGAAGCTGCTGGGGCGGGAGGTAAGAAGGAGGGTACTGCTGTAAACACCAAGAAAGACGCTTCATCATCCTCAGGAAAAGAATCCTCTGCAGCATCAACCGCTAAGAAGGAACCTAAGAGAGTTCCTGATCATCTGAAAGCTGACGATGCAGAAACTCAAAAAAGGGTTGCTAAAAAGCTTGAAAAACAGCGACTTCCCCAGCGGACTGTAGCTCAGCGTAAAGTTCGTCTATTTAACCATCTCCATCAGTACGAGAGAGAAGTCTCTCTCACAGAATCATTTTCGTAAGATTTTTTCTCATATTCATTTCTTACACAAGGTTTCAACATTAATACTGTGCATTTTTTATGCTAATTTTACATTTTTAGTGGAGATCAACAAGTATCATAAAATATTTAAGAAAATCTCTTTGTTCTTTTTTTTAAAAGTTTTTCTTCTGTGGGTATACATCCTGTTGTCATCAAGCTTGGACTGCAGTATGCGGAGGGAGTTATATGTGGGTCTAATGCCCGCTGTCTGGCCATGTTGGCGGCATTCAAACAGGTATGACTGTATTCAGGTCCTTCCCTAAACTGGAATAAATACTGAAGTTTTTGCATAACACAGATGTATTTTCTATCTCAGTGGAGAAAATTCTGCATCCAATAATCATAATTAGATAGGTCATTTAATTCATATTGATTTATTTTTGTTTAGGTTATTCGAGACTATACAACTCCTCCTCAGAAAGAGCTTTCAAGAGATCTGGAGGCCAAGCTAAAGCCATGCATTACGTATAAAACTTTACATTCTCTTTCTTTGAATTTTCAAAATTCTGATCAAAATTTAAACTATTATAAACCTAGAATTATTTGCAACAATTTTTTTTTTTTTTTTCAAAGAGCCTGTTTGAGATTGATTCATTAATTTGTTTATTTTCACAAATGAGGAAACATTCTTTATGTTATTTTGCAAGAAATATTGATAAATTAATAAGTATGGTTGGAAAACTCTCAGATCTATTTTGTCATGCATTATAATTTTGTTAAAGTACTAATTAGATAACAAGCTTGTTGATAAAAGGGCTTTATAGAAATCCATATTTTGAGATTGCAACGAAAAAAAATATATTTAGTATGAATGTACCAGTTATATTGAACTTCTGAAATTACAATTTAAATAGTAAAATAAAATCTAGAACTCTTCAACAGCTTCCTGAATCAGTGTCGCTTGATGTCAGTTAGTATGGGAAATGCTGTCAAACATCTGAAACACCACATCACGCACATGCCCAATAATCTACAGGACCGAGAGGTTAGAGGTCACACTTCTCATATAAACTTACACTATTTTGATGGAATCTCTATTGTAGGGAAGTAACACTTTGCAAGACTTAAGTCAGGGCTGTAAAGAAAATAAATACTAATTAAAACTCAATCCTTAAATTTTTCAGGCTAAAGACAGACTATTGGATACTATTGATAATTATATAAAGGAGAGAATTCTTCTCTCAGCAGTAGCTATTTCAAAGTATGTCAAGGACGAGGAGAAGATAAAAAATGGTGATGTTATCCTTGTGTACTCATGGTAAGTCTGTCTCAAACAAAGAAATGTTAATATGGCCAAAAAAGAAAGGAAATAGTTGTATTTATATGGATATCACAATCACATCAAGTTGTTTAATATTTATGTCTTATATACTTTTTCAGTTCATCAATTGTCCGTAGAGTACTCTGTGATGCATGGAATCAAGGGAAGGAATTTAAGGTCATCGTCGTAGATGCTAGACCTAAAATGGAAGGTACAGGCATTAGTTTTAGTGTGTTCATAACACAAAGAAAAAAAATACAATTCATTTTGGAAACTGCTGAATAAAGAGTAAATAAACTTAAGTAGCTTGTAAAATATGTTTTGTATAAGAAGATGGAATGGGAATAGAAAATGCTTTTTTTGATAGGTAAGGAGATGCTAAGGAGACTTGTGAGAGCTGGTATCCCATGTTCCTACATTTTGATCAATGCTGCTTCATACGCAATGCAAGAGGTGAGGAAATGATATTTACACAATTTTTCTAATTTAGAAAACTGCAAAATTTATATAGTAAAAACATTTAGATGTATACAATGTAGATATTTTGTATCAAGTTAGATATTTGAGATACTGTTAAATATTAATAATTTATTTTCATATCTTCACCATAGTTAAAGGCATTTGCTGGTGCATAGGTTATATTGATTTAACACATATAATGTATATGTATTACAATACCTCAACAAAAAATTAACCATAAAAAAATAGTAATGTGTAAGATTGTGGTACATACATTTTAAACTGTTTCTTTAAAGGCCACCAAGGTGATGCTGGGTGCACACGCCCTGCTGGCTAATGGCTGTGTCATGTCTAGGGTAGGAACCTCTCAGATAGCTTTAATAGCTAAAGCCTGTAATGTCCCAGTCCTAGTGTGCTGCGAGACCTACAAATTCTGTGAACGGGGGCAGACCGACTCCTTTGTATATAATGAACTGGGTGAGTACAACTGTATGCATTAAAGCTCCGTCAACTCCTCATATTTTTATGTCTATCCCATCTGTTTAATGTTAGTTATATCAATCAGTTTTGTGATCATTGCAGATATTATAAATAGTTTTAGCCTGTTGTGTTTTAACATATTTTATTCAGTATATGTACATATATATATATACACTGTACTTTGTTACTGGTATATAGATACTTTGTTTCTAATTAAATAGTATTTTCTCTGTGTGTCTCTAGGTGACCCTGATGACCTGGTATCCATTGGAAACAAGACTCCCTATTTAAATGACTGGAGAGACTACAGCCCCCTGACCCTGCTTAACCTAGTCTATGATGTGACCCCTCCAGAGTTCATCTCCTTAGTGATAACTGAACTTGGACTTATTCCCTGTACCTCTGTTCCTGTTGTGCTTCGTATGAAGCAAGCAGAAACAAATGAAACCTGAGAATTCAAATTAAATTATGTAACAGTCAAAAAAGTTTGATTTTTATTTATAGATTGTAATATATTTTATGCATTTGAATGGATTCATCAAAACCAAGTAATTTCTAAATATCAATTTCTATGATGTGTGTTGTAAGATTACACTCTTTAACTAACAAGGCATACAAAGCTTTACTTTGTATTAAATGAATTTTAAAAGCAAAACTGTACTCTTATAGTGCAAGACTAATTTAAATTATTTAAGGTTCTCCAGGGAATTTTATTAGAGATGAACCAGTTTGACTGGTTGGTTCTTGGTTGAAAAATCTGTATTTTAGAGAAAAAATATTGATTTAACTGTCTAAAGAGCATCTCCAGGAAAACATTGAGATATTTCCAAAACAAACGAAACTATTGACCCCGGAAAATATTTTTATATTAAAGGAGTTCTTCATATGAATTTAGAAAATGTGTTAAAGAATATACTGGCACATATTGAAGTGGAAACGCTACAACTTGGCATTTGATAATGATAAAAAGTATTGCAGTATGATATCATTCCTATTCTGATTTCTCTGATGAAAAATTTTAGTTCAGTAAGAGTTATTCCACCTTACTCAGATGCCATAAATAAAGTACTTCAAGTTTGAGGAGGAACCTTTCCCTACCTGTACCAATACTACACCTGGGGATCCCATCTATAAATCATGTGAAGATGTCGTGTGTGACCCATTGACAGATGAGTTTGCAGCAAGGTTTAATTATTGCAAATTGGAGAAACTGACAACCATACAAGGAACAGAGATCCATGTACGGTAGGAGCATTGTGCTGCAGTCTTGCTTCACACAGACATTTTTCTGGATATGTAAAAATCACTAGTGTTGCAGTTCTTTTTCTACTTTCATTTGATATAAAACTGATGACACTTACATTCTGAGGTGAGCTTAGAAGTCTTTATCATTTTTAATAAGAAAACTTCAATAATGTGAGCCACTCGGAAAAACATGTGAGAATGAATAGGAACCAAGAAAGTTTTTATTTTACAATTACAATATGAATATAGGGAGGAACATTTATTGTTTCTTTATTATATATGAATTGTGTGAAAACCTGCTATAGTATGTGTATAAATGTAAGCAAGCCTGGTATAGAATAAGTTTTGTTTTCCTCAACTTATGAGGCTTTTCAATTGCATATTTTATTGAATAGGTACATGCATACCAGTATCATATTTCATCAATCATGAAGCACAAGATTATTAAACTTGGTCACGTAGATGCATTTGATAGCTGCAGGTTATGGCATGTTATATAATTTAATGACATTTTATGGCTATATATCCATAGCATATAGTTTGAGAAATATCTTTCACGTTGTGTATACTAAGATCTCAAGTTCCTTAAGTTTTTCAACACCAAAATATGGCTGAAATAATATTGCACAATAACAATTTATCTACATGTTCAACTCCAGTAGTTTAATTTTATTTAAAAAAAAAACAATTGCATGATAGGATAAACTATTAAGAAATCCCATTCCAACTTTATGTGTGTGTTTTGTTTGTTTTGTTCTTTTTGCTGAGACCACCAGAAGTAATGTTTCCTACAATATGGACTAGTTGTCCAAATGATTTCCCAATTTCACTACGCCTTGCATGTGGAAAACAAAAAAAAAAGTAGGAACACAAAATGCTGATTAAGATTTTCTTTCAGGAAAATAAATTATTCATCAATATCAAATATGCATGAATATTGCAACATTGATTATGATATTAAATTAAATGTACATGTATATAATACATATTTATATTGAAGTAAAATTTGTAAAAATTAACGAGGATGATATGGCATCACAAATTTAGAGGAAAGTGAAATCAACTCACCATTGACATGATTGAAATGATTTTGGTACATAATAAATGAAGATCAGAGGTTAATTTAAAAGTCCATTGATAGTGATTCTGATATAGTGTCATGACGAATTTGTTTCAATATAATTTTTGTAACTATCATCCTTGTCCGTGGAGTCGTAATTTGTCTTGGGCTTTCCCTGCGAAGGCGGCTTGGATGGCAGCGAACACGACCCCAGGGGATTGCTTGGCATCCACAGCCGTGTGGATTCCTTTCTTGCTGTAGTAGTCCACCAGTGGGCTGGTTTGTTTGTGGTAGGACTCAAGGCGCTTCTTTAATGCATCTTCATTGTCATCTGATCTTCTTATCAGAGCTTCTCCTGTTTGCTGTTAAAGGTTTTTATTTGTGGATAGTTTGAATATTGCATACATGTTTGTACATAGATAAATCAAGGGAGAAAAAAATTTATTCAAGTACTGCAACTTTTAGATAATATTTTCAAATCATAAAAGATTTTAAGAATTTTATCCTAAAAGTTAAGAGCGCACAATTATTCAGACAAAATTTGAATAAATTGTATTGAGCAGAAATACTAACGTCATCCTTCATTGGTACTTTGGGTGGATTAAATTCCACGTGATATGATCGTCCACTCGGTGGATGAATGAGACGTCCTGTGATTCGACGCACCAGTAGAGAATCATCAATTTTAAATTCTACACAGGCAGTCAGCTTTGATTTCCTCTGATCCAGCAGATTATCAAGCTAAAACAATGTCAAATTTGTTACACCAAGCTGTTATTTTTCTTTTCACTACAATTAACTCTAAAATAAATCTTTCTTGAATGATCATTACCAATTTAAATACAAGTGCAGCTTAAACAGATATTGAAATTGACAAAAACAGTAAAAATTTTCACATAGTTAACATAAGCGATGATCATGAACAATTTTCATTCTTAATAAATGTAAATCATTTTGTTTGTTAATTAAGTACATGTATATAATATTACATTTTAAAATTTAAGGGAATAAAAATCACTTCCCTAGAAGTGTGCAATCATTAAAAGTGCTGTGAAAAACACCGTTAAAATGTTTCATTTCATATACTTTATAAAACAGTCTGGCTCCAAGTTATTTCAAAAAACTTCACTATACACAATGACCTAAATTGTGGAAATTATGCTATAATAGTGGATACTTACTGCCTCTGCCTGCTTTATGGTACGAGGAAATCCATCCAGCAAAAAGCCATTGGCACACTCTGGTTTGTCAAGGTTCTTGTCAATCATTTCTATCACAAGGTCATCACTGACCAGCTGCCCCTTGTCCATCACCCCCTTGACCCTCTTACCAAGGTCTGAACCAGAAGCAATGACTGCTCGAAGCATATCCCCTAAGTAGTGTATAAAAAAGGACAACTGATTTTAGTATTGAACCTGTTGGAATTTTTCAGATAAAACTATAAGGATAATATCAGCTGTACATTTGTAGCTCTCTAGTCTGAAAAAATCTGGCTGGTAATTCATTCCATCTGCTGACAGCTTGAGACAAGTCTGCCTTGTGCAAAATTTGCTAATATCATTTGGGGGAGAAGAATCTATCGTATCGCAATACGATTTTGTAATATCGATATTTTGGCAATATGCTTAGATTAAGGAATTATGTCATTAAATATAAAATGGACTTATGAAAGTTTGTTATTAAACCAAACAGTAAGACAGAAGTTGTTTTGTGGGGACATTTCAGAGCATAACTTAATTGAAATCAACAAGATTTTTTTTCCTTGTTGGTTACTTATCATGGTTATGTACATTTTGCATGTAAATTATAGTTAATGTAGTAAGAAAATACCATTTTTATTACATTAAAAATATTGCAATACATATTGCAATACAATTAAAAATATCGCAATATATCGCAATACGAAATCTCGGGCCAATACCCAGCCCTATGTACAAGTATGTGGCCATAAGGAATAATGGATCTGCCAGAGTAATCATTTATCAAGTTTTAGGGTGTGTAGAAGTTCAGGCTTTATGGACCGCGGAAATCAGCCTGGATACCTCAGTTGATAGAGCACCTGACTAGAAATGCAGGGGTCCCTGCAGGTTCAATTCCTGGTCCAGCCATATGTTTTCTTCATGCTTTTCTCCTTTCCTACCACAATTGGTGGCCAGTGTTGGGGGCCATGTTCAGGTTACAGTGTATGTGTAAATTAATAATTCCTGGCAGAGCCCTAGAACTGGTGTCATCGAGGTCGAAAACTATTTAAAGAGGGAGGAATGTTGAAGTTCAGACCTAACTGACAGCGGAAATCAGCCTGGATAGCTCAGTTGGTAGAGCTCCTCATTAGTAATGCAGGGGTCCCGGGTTCGATTCCCAATCCAGCCATGTTTTATTCATGCATTTCTCCTTTCCTACTACAGGGGCAAATCGAGCAATGAATGAGAAAATTGGTTATAAATCAGTGTACAAAAATTTTGACTATGATGCTGAGTGACATAGTTTTTGTTAATGACACATAGCCTGTTTGGTTGAATACCTTATCCAATGCATGTATAATTGCATTCATCTGAGATTCCTCTGACTCTAACCCCTGCCTTTTATATTGTGTCATACAGGGAAGAGTCAGAGCAGAGGCCATATTGAAAAGTGGAAATTCAATGACACCAGCTGGTGTCGCAACTCTGCCTACCTTTTACAAATATATTTCGCAGAGTTAACTACTGAGATGCGAGAAATCAGTAAATATATTTTCACATTATTGTTTGTTTGTGTATTTGTGTGCTGAGGTCTTGCACAAAGAGGTTGAATGGTGAGGAGGCGACCTAATTTAAGTGATGCTTCATTTGTCTGTGATAGGGCCGTTTAAATGGCGGTAGCATCCTTTGAATGACAATTACGTTTTAGAAATCATCTCATTACTGATTTCTTGCGTCATGGGAGTTAACATGGCGGGCGTCGCTGAATTCCCATTTTTCAATATGGCCTCCGCTCTGACTCTCCCCTGCACGTCTCTCAATATAAAAGCAGGGGTTAGAGTCTGAGGAATCTCGAATTAAATTGCATGTGCCGCTAGTGCTTTCCATGCATTGTAATGTTTCTTACCTGTTGAAAGGTGGCATACTTTGTATTCATCTACCAGCTTTGGTGCCTGTAAACATAATGCATAAGGAGTTATTATTGCAGATTATTCACCAAAGCTTTATAAACTAAAGGTTCTGTAAGCACCGAGCTCAGTAAGTAAAACAGAAGCCAATGTGAATACAAGCTTTCAAAAAATATATAGAAACAGTTGATTAGTTGCTCTTTGTTTCTACAAAAATAGAAAATACATTGAGGAAGCAATTTTTAATTTAATTGGCCTATACATGTAGCTCTGTACTTAATTTCTTTCAATCGAACTAGCCTGAAAAATTATCAGGTCTGGTACAATCACTAGATTTAGCTACGTAGCTTGATTTACCTACATAGCTTGATTTACCTACCTGAGGTAGCTTGAATTAGCTACCAAATTGATTTATTTCTATTAAAAAGCATTTTTCTCAGGGTGTGCAGAAAATATCATTTTGATGCAGTGATCATTTTCAGCTTTGAACTCATCTGAAAACAACTCATGAAAAAATCCCTCTTGCAAAAATGTCTTTTTCTGCGCAATTGCAATCAAAGTTCTGAAAGTTTTGGGGCTATGTATGACAGTTGGAACAGTTACTCCTTGAATGAAATGACAAAGAAGTCCAGTTCCTGTTAACACGATAATAGGTCGGTAATTGATCAGCACAATGTGAAGTAATCATACTCAGTCATGCCTCACCGCGCCCAATAGAGAGGACAGTTAACCAAACAATGGAATTACATGTTTTGCTCTAAATTGTCCAAATGCAGCAATGTATAAACTATCTCTGCTTTGGATTGTTTTTTTAAGCCTCCCTAGTATAAATATCAATAGTCATTTAATTGCGATTTTTTGTCTCTTTTTAAAGGTACTTGGACACAGATTTGAAGTTATTATTTTCTCTATAATATTACGACTTATATATTTTAATAGCATTTCACATAAAAATTAATTAAAAATCTTATTTCATATAAAAGATATTAAAATTTCAAATTTTTTGGCGGGTTTGATTGACATATTCTTGCACTCTCACAAATTTAATTTTATTCTTAATCCTTAAGAAAAGTGGTAATCTCGTTTTGTATAAATGAAAAATATTAATACTATAATCAATAAAATTCAGAGTAGACATGTTCGAAAGCAAAACAAACACACAATATATTGTCAGTCCGTGCAGTTGTGGTAAGCAGACTGTGACGATTGAACGCACCCGGTGAATTCTAAACATAAACAATAACAGAACACGAGCCCTGTTTACAAAAACTGTGTACATAACACGAGTGTGCTCGATTTGCTAAACTCTGTACGCAACTCTTAGTTCGGAATGACAATACTTGTAAAGGTGTTTTGCTTTCTAACATTTCTACTCTGAATAAAATTATTTTTCTTGATAAAAGTTTTAATATTTCTCATTAATACACATCAAAATTGCCACTTTTCCTTAGTATTAAGAATAAGGTTAAAATTTGTGAAAGTGCAAGGATGTGTCAATCAAACCCGCCAAAAAATTTGAAGTTTTAATAACTTTTAAATGAAATAAGATTTTTAATTAATTTTTGTATGAAATGCTGTTAAAATATATAAGTCGTATTATTAAAGAGAAAATATTGATTTCAAATCTGTGTCCAAGTACCTTTAATAAAAAGAAAACTTTTGAAAACTTACCTTGAAATAGCTAAATAAAGCTACCTGAGGTAGGTAAATAAAGCTACGTAGGTAATTCTACCTACGTAGCTAAATCTAGTGATTGTACTGGACCTGGTTATGTTTCAGCAACACTGATTGATTTGAGAGGCCAATGTTGAATGTATGTAGGCCTATTGGAATCGACAATTTTGTCTACTGGAAAATCCTAAAAAATATCTGTCCGATCAGTACTCCAAATATGTGCTGATGTAATCGGGAAAGATTCCAGGCGTCTGACCTAACGAAGTTCGAGGAAATTCGAATCATACCGCATGTACCAAAAGACATATAATGTTATATACGTTTTGGCATTTATCATCGAGTAGTGAGAATTGTTGGTCATTCTTATTGTAATGTATACTTTACCTGGGTACCTTTACCAGAGCCAGGTGGCCCCAATAAAACGGCATTTACTTTTCTTGACACGGGAGGCATCTGTCCACCTTCAAACGGAAGTCCATAAGGTCGAGCATGCGCAACAAGCAACATATTCGCGGATCAAAGATCGCATTGGGCGATTTTTCATCAGTACCAGTAATTCCAAATCCAAATTCATTACGCCTTTGATAATTCTTAAAGTTTACATGTTTCAAATAAATTGGTTACTTTAATTATAAAATTATGTTTAAAGTTCTTAATTTTCTGTTTGTATATAAAAAAAAAAATATGTATTGCAATTTAATTTAGAAAAGTACGGAAACATTGCCTTGGACTGTGAACATACAGACTATCATCATAGACGTCGGAACCGGGTGGGGTGAAAGGGGGGGGGGGTTGAAAGCCTAGGTGGGCTGCAGCAAGCATAGTGTAATCAAAGAGGGGTAAGTGGTGGCGTTTGAAAAGAAAATTTTGGTATAGCTGCAGATCTGTAGCCTGGTCTGAAAAAATTGGGATGGATGAGTTTTGTTGTGGAAACAGAACAAGAATTATGTTAGGAATATTTAGTTGTCGGCTTGAAAACCATGTAGAAATAAATCGAGAAACAGCGCACTTTTTGCACGCAAAAATATTCAATTTTTTTCAATGGATGGCATTGTAGCTCTCTGTCAAAACAATGGTCGGAGACCTATAGATCTGCAGTTAATTTTGGTTCTCAAAGAAGTCTCAGTCTCCACCCACACATCTACCCCCATCCCACCCCCTTTGCGGGTTAGGAAAACTTTCAATTCTTCCATACGTATACGTTTTCCTTTTTAGCTCACCTGAGCCAAAGGCTCAAGTGAGCTTTTCTGATCACAATTTGTCCGTTGTCGTTGTCGTCGTCGTCGTCGTCGTAAACTTTTCACATTTTCGACTTCTTCTCAAGAACTGCTGGGCCAAATTCAACCAAACTTGCCACAAAGTATCCTTGGGTGAAGGGGATTCAAGTTTGTTCAAATGAAGGGCCACGCCCTCATTCAAGGGGAGATAATTGGGAATTAATGAAAATTTGGTGGCATATTTTAAAAATCTTCTTCTCAAGAACCACTGTGCCAGGAAAGATGAAACTTATGGGGAAACATCCTCAGGAAGTGTTGATTCAAGTTTGTTCAAATCATGACCCCCGGGGGTAGGGCGGGGCCAAAATGGCCGACCAAAGTTTTACATTGAAATATATAGGAAAATTCTTTAAAAATCTTCTCAAGAACGACAAAGCCATAATACATCATATTTATATTGAAGCATGCTCAGGTAGTGTAGATTCAAGTTTGTTCAAATCATGACCCCGGGGGTAGGGCGGGGCCAAAATGGCCGACCAAAGTTTTACATAGAAATATATAGGAAAATTCTTTAAAAATCTTCTTCTCAAGAATGACAAAGCCATAATTTATCATATTTATATGGAAGCATTTCAAACTGTTAAACGAGGATTTTTGGTCAAAATTTAACTCACTGCATAATACATTGCTTCAAATACATTCTCACATGATTCATTTCAGTTGCGATTGCCTAAAATGGGATGCAAAATCCTCTGAATATGAATTAAACTGATTATTTACATGTACATGTATGTAACTGTGTATCAAATGTTTTGATTGTACAGTTAGAATGTCATCCGGTAACATTGACTTGGTCAATAAAATATTGCATGAATCAACGTACTAACACGTGAATGGGTGGCACAGAAGAGAAGCTTATACATGTGTTAATTATATATTAACGATTTTAGTATATTCTGAAAGTGTGAATTTAACGTCTTACTTTTATTGTTGTCCGACTAATTGTTTTGCATCAAGCCTAGATATCTACATAACTTAGATATTTTTATCGGTATATTTTAGTGCTGATTAAATTCAATTCCATAATACCGGTATTTTTAACATGAGGATAAATTACAAGATTTTCTCTTTACAAAATTGTACAACATACGATATTTATCTTAAACAAAATTATTGCACGCGATGTGTTCCATGTCAAGTACAACGTGCCGGGCTCATTTTTGAAGAAAGGCCTACCCCTCCCCCCGTTTCCCCAATGTACAAAAAGAATTATTTCTTTCACTGATATATATAGTAAAGTCATAAAAATTGGTACGTGTACCGGTATATTTTATTTCATTTTAGCATCTTAAATCACTGACATATAGGCAAGTAACATCGTTAGAAGGGGGGGGGGGCAAACACGTTTAATGTAATTTGATTTGGGGAATTTTCCACATTTCAATACTAGTATAATTCTCAATTGAAATAAAATAAAAGGACATCGATTTTGAAAGAAGTGTGATATAATTGATAAGAAAAAAAAATGATAACAATGCCTGAAAGCTGGCCCCCCCTAAAAAACAATTGGTCAGGATCGGAGTACAATTATGTCATTTCAAAAAAAAAAAAATACATATACATGTAGGTACTGGGTAAGGGTTTGTTTTTGTCGAGGTAAGTTTGCTGATATGGCGAAAGAAAAAAAAAACCCAGTACTTTGACCGGGATTTATCCATACGACCTTACTACATGAAGATAAGTATTCATTTTAGTCCCTTGCAAGCAATCGCAAATACTCGGTCATTTCTGTTCACGAACATCAGCTATTTCTCCCTTGGAAAATTTCCGAGTTGTTACGAATGCCTTGCGGGATAACTTCAGAGTAGGAACTTGATTGGTTTTGTACACATGGTAAGCGGTCTATCCCCTTGTGAAGGATCCTTTGAAATTCCAATTTTTCAGAGATTAAAGCATGCTTATATACATGTTGTAGAAAGATTAAATGATGTCGTTGAATATATTCTTTGAAAATGTACAACTTACTTTATTATTTCAATATTGGCCTACATATACATATAGAAAAAATTGTCGTTTTTGTTTCCCAACAAACTTATTGCTATTTTACAATGTATACGATCATACAGATGCTAAAATTGGGGGGGGGGGGGGGATTGAAAACCTTAAATACATGTGGAAAAAAAATTTCTAACGAAAACAAAAGGGTTATTTAGTAAGAATAACGTTCCAAATATCAACTAGTGCTAATTGTAACGGGGACCGTTACAGATGTTCCCCAAACGCTCCCCAACTCCCTTTTGGTGCCATATTCCCTGCAAGTTTCATTTAATAGGACAAAATCTATGCATTTGAGACTTTAACAACGCCAAGTTCATTCAAATGTTAGCATTGCATGCGTGCGCATGTGAATGCATGTGCGTAATGACCATATCATCTTGTCTACACAATCTATATATTTTTTATATACTAAATATTAAAGTATTTAATCCAAAAGTATTAAAAAATACGCTCATTCAAGTGTATTTTTGATTTATTTTATTTCATGTGCACGCATGTGCAAACATGAGCATGGTGACCATATCTTCTTGTAGAAGTCCTTTACATCTATCTATGTTCTAAATCCCATCCCGTTTGGTTGAAAACAAAGGGATAAATTGCTGTTTAAAGTTTCAGCCAATCAGATTACAGCGCACGTACACGCACGTGTATGCATGTGCATGGTGAACATACCGTCTTGTAGAAGTTCATTATATCTATGTTCCAAATTCCATCCTATTTGGTTGAAAACCAAGGGAGTTATAGCTATTTAAAGTTTAAGCCAATCAGATTGCAGCACACGTGCATGCACGTGTTTTCATGATAATTGCTATATATCATGTTGTAGGATATCTAAATGCATGGCTATGTTCAAAATTTCATAGGATTTCGTCGAAAAACAAGAAAGATATAGAGATTTTAGTTTCAGCCAATCAGAGCGAAGCGCACGTGCATGCGCGTGAGATCTTGCTTTTTTGACCATGTCGTCTTGTCTACGCTATTTATATATACTTACATTATAATTTTCAAGAGATTTCATCAAAAAATAGAAAAGTTACGATCATATCCATTATATTGGTCATTTCACGTGTTGCACGTGCGCGCTCTTGCAAGCACGTGCGCTCAAAATGGCATGTTGACAATGTCATCTTATCTACATTTATTATATGTCTATATATTCTAAATATCAAAGCATTACATCAAAAAATGTAAAAGTTACAACAATTACAAATATATTGGTCATTTCACGTGTTGCACGTGCGCGCTCTTGCAAGCACGTGCGCGAAAAATGACCTTCGTTCCGCATATCTACATAACATGCCTACTTATCCTAAAAAGGTTTCCCCTTAATCGGATGTGTACTTTACAAGATCATTCGCGGACAAAATTTTCCCAAGAAGAAAAATAATAATAACTAGAGCAAAGCTCGTTGCAAAGCAACGAGTAGGTCTTCCGTCCTGTTTGACCGGAAGTAGTTTTCATTTTTAACGAATATGAGAAATAACGCCCCAAAATTGGTTGAATCCTCAAAATCTATGTTAATTAATGCAAAAATAAGCCATTTTTTGCTACTTCCGGTTTGACCGGAAGTGACGACGACGGACGGAAAATTTATTTCTATGTTCCTAGTGACATAAGATACCCAAAAACTTGTCAAGAATGACCAAAATACGCGTTTTCCGACTACTTCCGGTTTGGCCGGAAGTGACGTCGTCGGACGTATTTTGACGACGCCCGTAGATTAAGCTTGAAATTTTGAACAACTTTGCTTCTTTGATGTATTACAAATTCTCAATACTTTTTGAGATATAAAGGAAAAACTTATGGCCCCTCCAGTCCCTTAATTTTAGGGGCCAGTCCTTTTTTCGAGATATCATTTGAAAGATCTTGAAATTCTACACTTCTTTTGTTCTATATGTTATAACAAAATATTTCAAAGTAAAAAGATATCATAGAAAAGGTTGTAAAAAATTTGAAATTCGCGATAGGACAATTTTCGGGCCATAGCGAGCGCCGACGCGCGGCACTTCCAAAAAAAATGAAATTCATTTTGCACATCTATAGACTTAGGACTATCATACCTGAAATTTTCACGTTTCTATCTTTAGCCAGTTTTTAGAACGTTCGCGGACAACCTGACCCTTCAAAAATCATAAAATCGAAAATATTTACGGACCGGAAGTGACGTCATCAAAACGGAAAAAAATGAATCAAGTTCATGTAATGTTACATGAGTCCTGAAAGTTTCATGGAAATCCATCGAGCCGTTTTCGAGAAATCGCGTGCACAAAATCGGTAAGAAAAAAAGAATAATAATAGGTAAGAAAAAAAGTGAAAAAGAAACCGAAGAATAACAAGAAGGTCTTCCGCTGAAGACGGAAGACCTTAATAAGAAACAGAGTAAAAACAATATGTTCCCCAACTTCGTTTGGGGAACATAATAACGTTATGCGACGTTTTTCAACGTTTAATAGCGTTATCTTTTTAAAATTGCATTGCTTTCAGTTTGAGTTTTAATTAGAATTTAGAAGGTATACAATAAAAAATTTGGTATCAAAATATTCAGAAAAACTAGCTCTTTCAGAATCGGTGAAAAAACGATTTTCGAAAATTTTGTCACGAAGGTCCCTTTTCGCTTGACGCAACTCATTTCTTTTGATATTTTACACTTGTAAGCCATTCTGCACTGTTCTGATTCTCTACAACTTTCATGAGAATAAAGCTATTGATTCCTTAGGGATACAAGACTGAGTTCATACTGACAATTGTTCTATATAGGCATCATCCTTTTGCACCGGAAGTAGTCAAGTAAAAAATTTGTTTGCCCTCTATAGGATGTGCAGTCAATACTGGGATGGGACGTTCAAAGGCATCGTCCCTTGGTGCTCGAGGAAGTAAGACCAAGAAATTATGTTATACTATGTTATAACTAGTGCTAATTGTAACGGGGACCGTTACAGATGTTCCCCAAACGCTCCCCAACTCCCTTTTGGTGCCATATTCCCTGTAATCTCTATTTTATAAGAAATACTTTATGGAATTTAGACTTAATTAAGGTCTTCCCAGAAGAATACAAAATATATTTAAATTTAAGCATTGCACGCGTGTTCATGTGCGTTACGACCATATTATCTTGTCTACACTATCTATATATTTTTTATATACTTAATAACAAAGCATTTAATCCAAAAGTATTAAAAATTGCACTCAGTCGAGTGTATTTTAATTTAACGCCTTTCACGTGCAAGCATGTATGTGACGACTAAACCTTCTTGTAGGAGTCCCTTATATTTATCTCTGTTCTAAATCCCAACCTGTTTGGTTGAAAAACAAGGGAGTTATAGCCATTTGAAGTTTCAGCCAATCAAATTGCAGTATACATGCATGCACGTGATTTCATGAATTTTTATGTTTATCGTATTAAAGGTCATCTTAATGAATGACTATATTTCAATATTCCAAACATTTCGTCTCAAAACAAAGGAGATATAGCCATTTAAAGTTTAAGCCAATCAGATTGCAGCACACGTGCATGCGCGTGATTTCATGAATTTTTCCTATAACATATTGTAGGATATCCTAATGCATGACTATGTTTTAAATTTCAAAGCATTACGTCCAAAAACAAAGGATATATAGCCATTTAAAGTTTCAGCCAATCAGATTCAAGCACGCGTGCATGCGCATGCTTGCATGAAAATTTCATATATCATGCTGTAGATCTTCATAATGTAGGACTATGTTCAAAATTTCAAATGATTATGACAAGAAACAAGAAAGATATTGAGACTTTAGTTTCAGCCAATCAGAGCGAAGCGCACGTGCATGCGCGTGAGATCTTGCTATTTTGACCATGCCATCGTGTCTATACTACTAATATATCCTTACATTATGAGTTTCAAAATATTTCATCAAAAAATAGAAAAGTTACGGCAATGTCCATTATATTGGTCATTTCAAGTGTTGCACGTGCGCGCTCTTGCAAGCACGTGCGCGCAAAATGACCTTCGTTCGGCAAATCTACATAACATATCTATTGACCCTAAAAACATTTTACCTTAGTCAGATGTGTAGTTTACAAGTTCACTCGTGGACAAAATTTTCCCAGGAAGAAGAAAAATAATAATAACTAGAAACGATCTCGTTGCGAGCAACGAGAGGTCTTCCGTCCGTTTTAGGAAAAGAAACCCACATAAAATTGAGATGAAAAGATTGAGATCAAAATTTTGGTCACAAGGAGGATTGAAACCATGTCGCCAACGTGAATGCGCTTTTTTTTTTACTTTTATATCCCCAACGCGCTAACAATTAAGCTATTGGGAGTACTGCTCTAAATATACTTGTGTATACTACGGTACTTTTGCAACAGTTCACCTGTCTAAGAATTATAAAAAGCATTCACAATTTCGCACCAAACGCCACGAGTAAGTATTCGCGCCTTTTCTTTGGACTGATCTATTAGATAGGTATGATAGCAACAATTAAATTTTAAAAATAAAACAATCTTAGCACCTTTATTTCATTTTGACGCTAAGAAAGTATATGTAACACATTATACACATTACATATCGTATCTAGCCCAGTTACACTAAAGCAGTGAAACGGAAATTAAGTTTTAAGATTGACACTCAATTGCAACGTACTACTGTAACGTGTCGGATCTGAGCGGTCTAGGTCCGTGCTCGGATTACCGAGTTTTACTGGGGATATGATTGAATGCAATATATACAGATAATAAAATGACACCTGCCTGGTGTCTTTAAATCAAATGACCTAAGTGCTTTGTATAATTGTATATCTTCAGTTAATACCGGCACCTGCCTGGTGCCATATGATAATTGCCTCACTATACTCGTAAAAGTTACTATATAAGTCAACATCTATCTGCCTGGTGCCTCTTGAATTAGCCTTTAACATCTTTCTGGTGTATAACTGCTTACCAAGTTGCCTATATAACTCTAGCCAAGTGGATACAATATACTTACACAGTATGATTTAACTTTGTAAGAGCTTCTCTGTCCTAATGACAAACCTATAGCTAATGTCACACAGCTATATTTTAACTAGTCACTTACTACGGCAACTTTGCACAATCCTATTTGATCGATAAACCAATTGGTTTCTGTACCAAAGTGAAGACACAAGCCAGTAAGCTGTACTGCCCCCGTGTACCTGAATTTAATCAATGATCATAAGTTATCAGATATCATATTGATAAAATAAAACAGACTGTCTTTCTTTTGGCAACACCATTATTATTTTCTAACAGAACATCATTTATCAATAATACTTGTTTAATTCTTTAGTCAATTGACCAATTAATTACAATATTTACATTGATTATCTATTATAATATAAACAAGTAACGGGAGATAACTCCTCCAACCATTTAATACTACGTGAGAGTCGAAGTAGTTTTTTACATTTCATGTATCCTTATGTCAGAATGGTTTAATCAAACGCTCAGCTGCCTCCATAAACCCCTACTTGCCAAATGGAGTTGACAGAGACAGCCGCCATTTTGGACCCGCTTCAGATTTTTGAATGCAAATATCTAGACTTTAGATTTATCAACATTCAAACCAATTAAATAGTAAGCATTATAAGGAGGGCTTCTATTACCATACCAAATAAAAATGAAAAATACTGAAAAACAAAAAAGTTAGAAAATACGACTTTTTTAGATTTGCATCTCGTAACGACCGGAAGTACTGACGACGCACGAAAAGGCGATTCTGCAATCCACAAAGTCATGATCTATCATCTCCAATAAGTCTCCAGTTCATATCCTTAGCCATTTTTGACAAAAGTGCGCGACAAAATCGCATTTTAAAATCAGGAAATTGTCCATAACTTGGCACCAGAAGCGAATTTTCCAAATTACTCTTCGGATGTAACAACTTCATATAATGACGCATATCTTGTGAAAGTTTCATGAAAAACCACTGAATAGTTTTCGAGAAATCGCCTGCACAAAATTTTGTCAAAAAAAAGAATAATAAGAATAATAAGAAACAGTAGAATCACTATAAGGTCTTCCGTGAAGACGGAAGACCTTAATAAGAAACAGAGTAAAAACAATATGTTCCCCAACTTCGTTTGGGGAACATAATTACGTTTTACTCCTGTAAACTGTCTTGACCTCTTGGTGGTGGTGAGGGTGTATGTGTGTGCAAAGACTGGTTTATGTGTAAACTGTTCATCATAGGCATCGTTCCTCGGAATTCTAATTAAATCAGATCTTTGACACCGAAATTCTAATAGTCACTATACAAAACTCCAGAGAAATACCCCGATAAATACTGTAGCACTTAATAGAAAACAAATGTCATCAATACTGAAATATGAGCATATAATAAATAACCCAAAAGAAAGAATATCACACAGGAAATGTATTTATTTATCAAAAACACATATAAATTCCATGACTGTATAAATGCGAGTGAAAACATGTATAATGAGTTGTTCTTTAACATTTCTTTTTGTCTCAGGTAGCAGCGTGTAGATTTCATTATCCTATGTATGGCCTGCAGATGTTCCTAGGACAGCCGGGACAGTTTCTGCCCTCCGCCGTCCTGATCGTTGTCGGTCGATAACAAAAGGGTGGGTAGTACGGAGTCCCCCTCTCAGGTGTACAGTATATCTGGGGGCATACTAAAGAGGGGTTTCTGCCTAAAAACAAAATGAAAATGCCGATTTTAAAAATCTTTTCAATTTCTTAAAATCGAAGATACATAGATACGTTCATTTATTTTTTTTTCAGAAAATTGATTGTGTGTTTATTTTAACCATGTTTTTTATTTTAAAAACAGATAAACAAACTTACTTGGACAGCATACAGCGAATTCTCTATTGCTGATACATCTGTAGTCTAGGGGACAGCGTTGTCTGGTACACGTCACCGCGTCATTGTTTATCTGAAGAGGTGTTCCGAAAATACACGGGTTGTTTTCTGTAAAGTATGCATAAAAATGTTTGTGAAACACTATTGAATCCACCGTATGGCAGCTTTTAGCGAATGTTAAAGGTTTAAATACATGCAATCCAAACTCCAAGGTCAGGAGATGAAAATTGTTTTTGCCCAAAGAAAGTATTTTCTCAATCAATATTATACCTGTAGGTGTGAAATATGAAAACCCAAGCACCAATTATTAAAACGTTATATTGCCAAGATAAACTTTTTAAAATGTGGGTCGAACTCCAAAGTCAAGGTTAAAGGGTCAAATTAATGACATTAAGAGAAAGGCATGTCATTAGAAATATACATGTAAAATATTAAAGCCCTGACACCGACTGTTCAAAGGTTACATCCCAAAAAAAGTCTTGTAACAATAAATACATAAAACCCTAGCATCAACGGTTCAAAATTTATGACCAAGACAAAAATTGTTTCAAATGAAAGGTCAAGGTTAAAAGATTACATATGTTGGTACCCAAAGGATGGCTTTGTTGCAAGGAATACACATGTAAATATGTGAAACGACATAGCTTAGACCAATCGAAAGTCATGGACAAGGTAAATGTTTTTGCTGACAAACAGACAGACAGACGGACAGACAGGACAAAAACTATATACCCTCGATCATCGATTAGGCCAGATAAAATTAATCTTTAGATTCTCATCCTAATTTGACAATTGGACTCTTCGTACAGATTTTTTTCATTATGTTAATGCTATTATGAATAGATTTTATTGTTTCATATTCTTTTTTAAAATATCTAAAGACGGTTCTTGTTTAAAAAAATGAAATATTATAGTTTAATTAAAAATCATCAAGTACACATATATGGCACACGCCAAACAAAATTAGGTTCAGATACTAATTGTGCATGTATGACTTCTCATCGCCTTTCCTCAAATATCTTTTAGTTTTACCAAAATATTACAGATTTCCACCTTCCTCAAAGATTCAATCGTTCTTGAGACGACATGTTTGACATAAAAACACATGTAGGTCATGTTAATTTGCAAAATCTATAAAAATTTCCTGCTGAAAAGCCTAACATTTCCTTCACATGATTATTTTCTAAAGTCTGCTGGCAATGTTTTATAATCATTTTACACTTTGAGAGGGGCAGGCGGGGATAAGAATCTAAAATTTAATTTTATCTGGCATTACGGAGCATCAAAATCAGTGACATCAAAAAATTTAATCATTCTATAGCATTTACGGTTCAAAATTTATTTTTTGCACTCTGTTGAATAAATGATATTTCAAATAGTCAAAATAGATGTCATGTGTTGATGAAACTTCACAAATCTTAACTGTATTCAACTATTGCAATTATTTATAAAATTCTGTTGTTTTTTTTAAAGAAAATTTGCAAAATTGTTATATTTGAGTTCATTATTAAAACTACATTTTAATACGTTAATACTACACGAATTCGGTTGAAGAAGAGGGACAGGAACTTACGTAAACAACAAGGACCCGCACCATCCGCGGGGGTGAAGCAAAAGAAACCGGCGGGGCAGTCATTTCTTGGAGGGATCGTGAAGCCTACACATCTCTGACGAAGGTGTCGACCAAATTCACACCTGTCCAGTCCGTTACTGCCCGGATCTGGAACTGAAAATTCAAAAAAAGTCGGTTTAACTATCCTATAACTATAAAATATATATATTTTTAGACTGGACTTTGTAATTTGTGAAATAATCATCGAGAACTGAGCTCTTTAAAATACAATGGAAAATTGTTGACATATAATTGATTTTTTTATTGAATAATTCGAAAAGGATAAAGAAACAGTCAAAGCCTATGCAATGCACACCCTCTCCTTAAGGTTCATAAACCCTCTGCTCACTCATATGAAATTTTTCTTTAAGTTTTATGATTTTCCAAAGGAAATGTAAATGCTGTATAAAATACAAACAATTATAGCATGGCTTGCGGGGCAAAATTTGGCAGAAAAGGCGCTTAAACTTGACAAATTTATGAAGGAATAATAGACATTTGTGTCATTAAGAGTTATCTCTCTTATCAGAGTATCAAAGTACCTTAATAAGTCAACGCAATAATAAATAGTACCTATACTTAAGGAATCACTGTCTAGATAGTATAGTATGCCAGGGCATCAACAATAGTGGGAAACATGGGATAATTTGCAGCCCGTTATGCATGAATTATCCCATGTTTCCCACTATTGTTGAAGTCCCTGGCATACTATACTAACTAGACAGTGATTCCTTATATTTCCATTTCATTGTGAAATAAAATTGTAGATTTAGACTTTAAACATGTAGACATAGATTTAAATTACACGAGGATTCCTCGCCCACTGACGTCAAACACAACGGCAGCCGCACAAGATTTTCATGCATGTTTGGTCTCCTTAGCGTCAGACTCGGAGACAGATACGCACGAAATTTGCATGCATATTAGGCCTCCTTAGCTCCTGACCTATTGACCTGCCTAATTTACAATCCGGTAGAATTATCAAGAAATTAACTCCGCTAACTTTCAAAGAGTTATCACAGAGAGAAAAATTAGAAATGGAAATATATGATAATAAACATGCTACATGTAAAAATAAAAAAGAACAAAAATACACAATCAAGTTTTAATCATCAAATTAGTAAAAAGATGAATTTTGACCCTCTAATTATATACAAATTATTTACTTATTTTCCAGCTTTAATATGAATATTGCTAATTAAAATGTGCATTCAATAGGGTATTTCATTTTACGGTATACTTAGTTTAGTATTTCAGTACGTTTAATAAATTCATGTACATATACAAATATTTTACATTAAATAGAATGTCGAGTTTTAAAAAATCAATATAATTTAATTTTTACTAGTGAATTCTTTCAACAATATATGATTGATATTTGATAAGACATTGTCAATATAAAGTTCAAAATTCTTTACATGCACGATTTAACATAATTTATGATATAACTATTTCTTTTAAAATAATTGCGCATGCATTTCGCAACTGACAATGTAAATTATCTCTTTTATATTTTTAACAAAGTCAAAGAACCTACATAGTTTATAGGTTTCTCCCCAACTTTTAAAATTTGCTTTAAAGATAGATAACGATAGAGAGATTTTGTTAGTCGATCTCAACAAAATATAAAAAGGAAGAAGTAAATCTTACTCTGTGCTTTGGCTACGGTGAGACAAAAAGCCAATGATAGTAGCTGTAGAATATAAGGCATCCTGTACAATGATAATAATAGTGAAGTCTTTCGGTCAAGTTAAATATATAAGTGGGGACCAGATGGCGAAAATTCAAAGAAAGCAATCAATTAAGAAAGGAACCACCTGCTCCTTGTTTTATTTTTTAAAAAATGTTCCATGTCGTCAATGCGTCGATTGACATTTGTCATGCCAGACCCTATCAAATGAATTAGCTCAGAGACAAACAAAGTAAATCGCATGAACAAGTAAAACACAAGGAAAGTTGATGGTAATTTATAGAATTATATGTGTAGGAAAACAAATCACAGAATAATTAAACAAAAATATTTTAAACGTCGTAGATTAGAAACATGTTTTGCATGTTAATGCAGTAAATTTACCTTTTCTACATTTTATGTAAGCAAATGCAAGGTAAATTTTTATTTTTAGCATATGAACATAGACACTGACATTTGAAACTAAACTACCATTTTTTGCCATTTATACATGTAGATGAAGTAATAATTTTAAAATTAATCTTTAAAATACCAGTTCATATTTACATTGTGCCTTTTATTTTATTTATTTTTTTATCCACATCTCTTTTACATTATTATACATTGAAGTTAATCGAATATGGTGTGTTTTAAGCATAGATAGAGAGATAAAGAAGGGAGGGAGAAAAGAGAGAGAGAGATGGGGAAGCCATTCCATCTACTCCAATCGGCATCAAACTTTTCCTTTTCAACATTTTTATAAGAAATAAATTTGTGTGTTCCATAATAAAAGCTCATTTGTGATATGGCTGTTCAATGGCTCTAATTGCGGAGTATAGGACAAAATTTGCAGCTCTCCGCCGTCAAGTGGTGGCGTCTCGAAGCTCAGTACGAAGCTCAGTATGAGTGAAAAATTCTCGAGAGGGACGTTAAACAATCAACAGCTTCAGATTATATTTTAATTGCAGTAACTTATCCAGTTCCACACCAAAATGTATTCATAGAAGAGAAAATATTTAATAGTAGATTCTGCTTCTTTACTAAAAAGTT